>NC_134486.1:317465260-317765260 GCF_040206685.1 Ascaphus truei
AGAATTTCATTTTCATGTGTACATTATTAACATTAAGTATCTGTTGTGGGAGTACTTATGGGTAAATATCAGCATCCCGTAACGAAATCACCATTCTATGGTTAGGGCAATCTGTATATTATCCATCTTAACATAAATGTACAAGTGAAAGTAATCGTCACATTTCTTTTGAACACCATACAACATACATACAATGTTCATGCAGGAATGCGTTATAAAATTAACTGGTCTGTTGTACATACACTGCATATGTTGGGTATTAATATAGCTACAATTCTGAACATCACTACCATGAAAGCAAAGTTGACTCTGCTTATAATTCAGTACCTAATTGTGGAAATGTGTATGAATGTTTTAAGTGATCTGTGTGAACATTTAAGAGAAGCAGGTGTAGCGCTCAATGTGGCTAACACTCAGCAACACATGCAGTGTGTCACTCACAGATGGTACTGGTGTGAGAAGGTGGCGTATCTATAACGTTACAATAATATATAACTGAACGAATGACTAACGTACGTTGTAATATATCGTGGACTGGTGCTTGAAAGTAGTAAGATAATTACCATTTCTAATGAATGTGATGAACTTGTGTTCACCTTGTCAGCTTCTAACAACTGTAGTCCCTCCCCCAGCACTTGACACCACCATGACCTCTTAGCTGCTTATCCCACCTGTAAGCCCTCCCACAAGACTTGACCCTACCATGACCCTGTGATCTGGCTCTCTGCCCGATACCACCCCCTCTGTTCACCTCTATGCTGTGATTACATATTAATTGCAGCTGGTTTCACACACCGGTACATGAACGAAATACAAATAAGAAGTGAGCTACATATGAACACAATTAAATACCATATGGTATATGTTCCTATTTATGCTCACATTATACTGCATGAAGAGACAAAAGAGCTTTCATAATACATAATGGAATTTGTTAGTGAAAATTATTCATGTTCGGCTTTCAATTGACAATATTCCATGCAAGACTTTATGATACAGTAACGGCCTGTTTATAGGTGTAACATAGATTATCACAAATATATCTATATATTATATGTATATATGGATCGACACATACATGAATTATGCATTTGTGTTCACAGACACATTATAACGACCAACACAGTGATGTTAAACATTACTGTGACAAAGAATGACTGCGGGTGTGCTTTGTGGTTATGCATGTTAACCCATTGTTTGTAAAAAGATTACATACATTCAGCTTTCAACTATAGGGGAAAGATGTTGAATGCTTTGTAAACTAGAAGGTTGCAGTGTGTGTTATTTGGAAGATCATTACACAGAATCCCTTCATGCAGGTCAAGTGGTGTATGTTGACTCATAATGATGTAAGCCACGATAGCTGAGCCAATACATATTTCCAAACACACATAGATATTAAAAAATATATATCTATATATATAAAGAATTTTTGGGGTGGTTTTTTTGGACAACTATATATAAATATATATATATATATAGATATAGATATACAGATATATATATATATATATATATATATAGAGAGAGAGAGAGAGAGAGAGAGAGAGAGAGAGAGAGAGAGAGAGAGAGAGAGAGAGAGAGAGAGAGACATATATACAGATATATATGTAGGTATGCTTATATTTTGAACAAAGTATAAGTTGCAGCGGAAATATAGATAAGAACTGTAATATACGACACGCGTAGTACAGTAACATTTCTCACCTGATGGAAATTGAGATGAATAAATTCCGATATCCCTGTTCCCAGGCAAACCCTCCACGATGACAGGAAGAAATTTTTCACGCATCTGCTCCTCCAATGGAGATAAGATTAGAGCTTGTGCTGGCGGCCCACCTCCAGTGGCAGAAGCATGCATCCGTTGTGCTTGGATTTTTTTTCTTTAAATTCGCCTTGATATCATCAAATCTCTTCCGACAATTCGTGCGATCCCTGACATGATTCCCACACGCAGACACAGCCAATGTTATTTGGTCCCACATTTCTTTTTTGGAGGCTGAACTTGTCCGCCCTTGAAAAACATACAAAATATATGACCTTACTAATTAATAGAAAGAAGAACTTTTTACAAAAATGATACCTGTTCCAAGAGATACCAAACATGCTGGTTTAGGTTGAATATGTGTAGCACATGAGCATTTACGTGGAAACATTGAAATCTAAGGAAGCTTGCATGATTATTGTATGAACTTTGGCAAACTTTTTGGAATGATTGTTATGGTCGTTATAAAGCATGAAGGCTTATGTGTGTAACAATTAACTTTAATTGATAGATATTAGAGATTAATAGTTTGATATTAACACATGTCACATGAGATAGAATAAAATGTATTTGAACAATCAATGCAAAGATTGACTTACCTAATAAATGCCCATACAGAGAGTCATAGTGCTCCAAAATCCCTGCGACAAGAACTCTGTTTTCCTCATCATTGAAACGAGGATTACGTGGCCGCTCCACACGTTTCTTCCGAACACGTCCAGACACAGAGCTTGGCTGCTGCTGACTGGTCTCTCCTTCCAATGGAAGAGACTCCAAAAGCGGACCACCACCAACCACCCCACCACCAGACACCCCATCAGCACCAGCAACAGACACCCCATCAGCACCAGCAATAGACACCCCAGCAGCACCAGCAACAGACACCCCAGCAGCACCAGCTACAGACACCCCAGCAGCACCAGCTACAGACTCCCCAGCAGCACCAGCTACAGACACCCCAGCAGCACCAGCAACAGACACACCAGCAGCACCAGCAACAGAGCCACCACCAGCACTCACACTCACAGCAACACCACTCGCACTCCCAGAAATACCAGCCGCACTTGCAGCAACAGCACTCCCCTGAATCCTACGTTCGCTCAGACGTGTACTCACACGACTACCAGTACCACTCACACAAGCATCACTCTTCCCACGCCTTTCGGCCATACCTAGAGCACTCACAAAGAACAGAAAAGAAATTTAAACACAATCGCACTGAACACTTACAAACTGAACACAACACAAAGATGTTAACAAAACAACACAGGACAAACCTATCACAATACACAGCAACTCACTCTGTCAATCTGAAATATGCAAATTGCCCAGCTCTGTGTGTCTCTCTCTCTCTCTCTCCCAACAACACAAAGAATGAATAAAAATACACTCTGCCTTTAAATAGGCCGCTCAATCAAAAACATGCTTGCTTCGGCAGATTCAGCAAGAAGTTTAATTGGCGAACCTAACACCACCTCGCCATGCACGCCGATACACCTGTGTGATCGGCAAATCATCGCCAGAGTGGGAACAAATGTTTTCGGCTTGATTCGGAAGGGATTCGGCACTTATTGCATACGGCGAGGGAAATTCGGCAACATCATGCCGATAGTGAACACTTGCCAAGAGCACTTTTTCGGCGCTTACTGCATGAGGCCCTAAATCGGCAAGATCCGCGGCTGTCAGATAATCCCGGTTGCGTGCGTTTTAATTTTTTTGCCCGGAGTGAACTGCGTTATTTTCGCGCTCGTGATATTAGCATTTTATTCTTGCTGTCTGTAATACTGCAATGCCGTGTAAAAACTCAGGGGGGCGTTTGCGAGCTGTTGTCTTGGAAGTCTAATACCTTCGCGGTTCAACCTATGTCAGTACACAGTCTGTGTGTGCGCACGCAGTAATTGTAAATTTGCATATTTAAAGTATACATGCATTTGCAGTGCTGTACTCTCCCCTCGCTCAGGATAATTAACTGCACTGCTGGGTATTTCAACTTCTTATCTTCTCTACAATGCAGTACATCTCTTCCTCACCATTCCTTTGAACGTGTGTCTGGTTTCAATCACATTCCTGCTTGACAGCAGGTGATTACTACGCATGCGCCTGTAACTTCGCCCACCACAGCTTGCTTGCTTGAGTGAGTGACCAAAAATAAAAAAAACAAAAAAAAATTTTTATTCTAATTTTTTTATTTTTTATTTTCACCACAAGCCTGCAAAAACCATCTTGATACTGTATTACGATATTCAATCTGTGCTGTAGCTTTTGACTGCGACCCTGTGCGTTTGACTGCACATGGTTGATTTGTGTGCTTTTTACTGTACGTACTGAAATTATAGTACAGTATTTCATTATCTTTGAACTTCATGCAGCTGTACCCTGTAGCCCCCTCCCCCACGAACACACACAAGGCTAGCTCAAGGATTTGAAATTCCACGGAGTCATTCATTTTCTGAATCATGACATTGTGTTCTTAATCCGTCCATAGCCGAGCTACAAAGCCTCACTGCACCTGCGTGTAATCCTCTTTGAGATGGGAGCTAGCTTCTTACTGCGCATGACTCACCCAACCCTCCCCCCTCCACAGAGTCATTAATTTTCTGAATCTTACATTGCGTTCTTAATCCGTCCATAGCCGAGCTACAAAGCCTCACTGCGCCTGCGTGTAATCCTCTTTGAGATGGGAGATAGCTGCTTACTGCGCATGACTCACCCAACCCCCCCCCCCCCCCTCCACAGAATTGTTAATTTTCTGAATCTTGACATTGTGTTCTTAATCCGTCCATAGCCGAGCTACAAAGCCTCAATGCGCCTCGCTGCGCCTGCGTGTAATCCTCTTTACTGCCACCACTGCTTGCTTGAGTGCCCCCCCAAAAAAAAATTAATTATAATTTTTTAACTGTTATTTTATCCACAAGCCTGAAAAACAATCTTGATATTACGATATTCAATCTGTGCTGTAGCTTTTGACTGCGACCCTGTGCGTTTGACTGCACATGGTTGATTTGTGTGCTTTTTATGTACATTATTTGGGGGTTTAGGGATCAAATTATTATGTTGAACTGCCTTTTGAAATTACTGTACTCTACTCTATGTAATTTCTTTGAACTGCTGCACAACTAATACTTCATCCCTCCCCCACGCACACACAAACTCTTATCGACAGACACCTCCAAACAGTCATTAGTTTTCTGAATGTAATCCTCTTTGAGATGGGAGCTAGCTGCTTACTGCGCATGACTCACCCAACTCCCCCCCCCCCCCCTCCCAAAGAGTCATTAATTTTCTGAAGCTAGTCATTGTGTTTTTAATCCGTCCCTAGCCGAGCGTCAATCACCTCACTGCTCCTGCATGTACAGTAATCCTCTTTGAGATGGGAGCTAACGCATGACTCACCCAACCCCCCCAACCCTTTGAGGCTTTGTTAACGGTAACGCTTTTGAAAATCTCTTCTCGAATTTGAAATGTAAATCTAATTTGCACAGCATTGTGAGAATTGAGAGTTAAAAAAAACATTAACTGATTCATGTTGTTTTGTCATTCATTCTTATTCATTAGTGTACTGTAGGTGTGGGGGGGGGGGGGATTATGATTACCAGGAATGTAAATAAATATTTATTTTATTTTATCAGGAACCAAAAAATACAAATATGAAAATAATCATGAATAATACATAATACAGTCTTTATTAAGTTCTTCTGGCAGATTGAAATTGGATAAACATTTAGAAAACATTTGTAAAACATGGATAAACATGAAGAATGCACATTTATAAGAATATTATTTAATAATATATAATGTATAATATATATATATATATATATATATATATATATATATATAGTAATATAATTTTTTCCGTCTTTATCTTGTTCCTCATTCGGTGTACAGTACAGTAGTTCATTGAGAGAGGAGAGGTTTTGTGTACATCATTACTGCTGTTTATATACTGTACATTTGACTGTACAAACAGATTAGACTGCACACAACACCCCACCTCCCCCCAGGCCATCCTTTTTCCTAAAACGACAAAAAAACAAAAAATTAGTGCAGTTATGTGCGTACTGTATTATGGCATTGTGTGATGTGTAGTACTACTGTAGATGGCTGGTGCTGCTTTCTCTGGAACAAAAAAATTGAGCAGTTAGTAGGCATTTAGTACTGACAAACTAGTCTATACTGGAACTACTGTATATATGTACTGTATGTACTGTGCCATACTTACCTGTATCATACTGTACTTACAATACTACAGTACAGTACTACTTTCCTGATGCTTGCCCATTACGTGCGATCACAATGGGCAACACAGTTGCAATATGGTCTATATATTTATTGCAGCGTTCCACGGTGAGTACATCGTTCCAAAAACTCATTATGCCTTTCGCCAACTCGTCCTTTTTAGAGGGTTTCACTACTTTGCAGATATGGTCCTTCAGCTGATGCCAGACCATTTCGATCGGATTGAAGTCTGGCGATCTGTCATTGGAAAAATAGGACAATTAGTTTAAGAGATACAGTACATAGTAAAAACTGTGGGGAAAAAATGTGACACGGTTACCGCACTTACTCCGCTGGCGTCTTCACCCAGTTGATACCGCGCTCAAGGATATGCGCTGTTGACGCGGTGTGCTTCGGATCGTTGTCCTGGTAGAAACGGTGACCATCCGGGAACTTGCGTGTGATGTATTCCACTATCTCAGGCACAATTTTGTCTTGGAAGAAAGCTTTATTCATGATTCCTATAACAAGAAAAGAAAAGTGCTCAAAAACTGCACAATAGTACAGTACAGTGAGTACAGTACAGTGTATACAGTAAGGCTACACTAGTAAAGTACAGTGCATAAGGCTACATTATATTTGATATATTTTACCTTCAAAGATGACAATGCATCCTGGTCCACGTCTAGAGATGGCACCCCACACATGCAGCTTCATGGGGTATTTTGGCCGCGGCTTCATAGATATCCGACCTTTTTTGTGGAATGCAAAGGTTGCAAATCTCTCCAGCGACACAGTAGACTCGTCAGTGAAGATGCAATCCTGGAAAGCTTCCCCACTGTCGATCCATGCCTGGTCCTGGACCACTCTTTTTATTTTGTTTGCGTCCCGTATTATGGGGTACGCTTTGTAATGACAAGGAATAAATAATTTTAGCGGTACAGTACAGTTTCCTAAACAACACTTTTACCTCCTGTACTGTCCAGTACTAACCTCACACGTCCATATTTCCATCCAATGCTACGTCTCATCTTCTTTATGCTGGTCTCGGATACAGTGAGATTGTGATTTTCCTGCAGAGTGTATTTGACCCTTAATGCACTCCTCTCATCATTCTCCTCACTTATTTTGTCCACGAGAAGAGTTGTCTCCCTACAATGTAAAGAAAAGGCCACAAGCACAGCATTACAGCACAGTTCTACAGTATCAATATGCAGCAATATAAAAAATATATATAGTGTTGTAATATAAATATAAATATACAAAATATATATACTGTTGTAATATAAATATAAATATAAAAAATATATATACTGTTGTAATATAAATATACAAAATATCTATACTGTTGTAATATAAATATACAAAATATATATACTGTTGTAATATAAATATACAACATATATATACTGTTGTAATATAAATATACAAAATATATACTGTATACTGTTGTGATATAAATCTACAGAAATAACAAAAATATTAGATACAGTGCTGTAGATCTATAGTACAATATTTTATATAAAAAAACAATTTAAATTAAAGTTGTATAAATATACTTACACGTTAGTTACCCTTGGTGCCCTTTTGCATTCTCTGTTTTTTCCATGTGCATGATAGCTCACGGTGGTTGCTGGCACAACGAGGCCAGAAGTAGCTAACCAGCGTTGGATAGCAGCAATTCGGTGGCCGCTCGTGTACATCTCCTTAATTCGAATGCTGAGCTCCTTGGAAATCTTTTTAACGGGCATTGCTGCGAGTAGAAAGAAATACAAACACAAGAATGTATATTCGATGTTTAGTCGATGTGTATTCAATGTGCAGTGAATCCACAAAATGCATGGTGTACTGTATTTACACGGTAATGACTCACATTAGAGTACGCCCACTTTCAACACCTGTACCTCGTCGCCATGCATAAAAGGTTACACACTTTGCATAGCCTACCACTCGATGATCTTTATCTGAACTTGCCCTTGTCCAGATACTGCATTGTGCCATCTGCTTCCATGGATCAACCCCGATTCTATGGACGCAGGAACCCACTCTCCTCTGCCGTGCCTGTCATGCAGAAAAAGCAAAAGGTGGCAGCCGTTTCCACGCCAAGGCCAAAGCGACAGGCTAAGGCCAATAAAGAAAACCTTCTGCTGACCCCAAAGGCTAAGGGTTTTAATAGACTTCAGCCTTATTATGTTAAGAAGAAATACGGTGATGTACACTCCACGCAAAACAAATGGCAGCCAACCCATCGAACCCGCAGACCACTTCCTCCCATATGCTTCGACGACTCTGCCGCCGCTCTCCCGGAAATCTTCAGCCCGTCTTCTCCACTCCTCATCCTCGACGCTGCCGCCGCCCTCCCAGAAACCCACAGGCCATCTTCTCCAGTTCTATCCGACGCCGCTGCCGCTAGTGCCTCTGAAATCCACGGGTCACTTTCTCTTTTGCACTTAGACGACTCTGCTTCTCGCCTGGAAATCCAGATGTCACTTTCTCCATCCCTCTTCGACGACGCTGCCGCTTCTCCTCTACCGGATATCCACAGGTCACCTCCTCCACCCTTCTTCGATGACGCTGCCGCTTCTCTCCATGGAACCCCCATCTCATCCTCCGTAGCACCCATCCACCCAGATGTCCACACGCCATGCACAAGAAGTAGCTCGTTAGACCGGATGCTGAATGGATAAGTGTGGATATCCCCATGGACTCCATTATGCTGACAAAGATAGATCTGCTTCTGGAGACCATGCTAAATATGGAGCAACAGATGCTACATATGGATCAACGGATGGATCGACGGATGGAGACGATAGAGGCTGACATAGCGGGTATACATCATTTGCTCGGTGTTCATGCCCCTGTTTCCCCGATGCCGGAGCAGAAGGGTGGCATGGATGTGATGAATGGGAGCATCGAAACCCTTCCATCACCAAGCGCACCCCCTCAACCTGAAGATGTAGTGTACATGTATGCCGTTGAGGAGGACATGACAACCCCGTCAAGACCATGCCAGGAGACAACATGGCGACCAAGACAGGATGAAAGCTTCCTCCCTGACAACCTACCCTCACCCGTCGCCTCAAGCACACCCGCTCCCAGAAGACCTACATTCGTTCGCATCGATACGGTGCCCAACATCACCCTGCGCGATCTGCCACCGGCACTCAGGGAGAAGTATAGGGTGATGAGTGCTGGTGCACCCCACAAGTATGCCTTGTTCATTTTTAAGCACCATGAGCCCTACTCGTTGTACTGCGACTGGGCCTTCAGAGTGAACTACGAAGGAAATCGCCTAAAAAAGGCGCTTCCAGACAATTTAAGAAAGACCATTCTGGAGGAATTGCGGCGCTTTTATTCAATTACAGATTCTGTAATGAAAGGCGTTCGAGACTGCATTAATGGCATTTTGCGCCAGGCAAGGCATCGGCCACGGAAGGACAATCTGGTGGGGTGCGCATTTGACTGAGTGTTCAACTGTTGAAAATGTTTGGTAAATGTTTTGTTCCAGTCCCGGTGGGCCGCAAACAGGCCCGGTTTTCAAGGTTGTCCTGAAAACCGGGCCTGTTTGCTGCCCTCGAGGACTGTAGTGGTGCAGGCCTGACTGTTCTGCACACCATCCCACTGCAAATGTTTTGACTTGCTGTTCTTGTGTAAAGGAGATGTTCCGTTATGTATATTTTATGAATAAAGAAAGTTAAGACCATACTGTTGTGCCGAACTGTACTGTACATGTTTTGACCTGCTGTACTTAAATAAATGAAATGTTGTTGTGTGTTTTAACTTGTATTTATACAGAAATGTTTTAACTTGCTGTACACACACACAGGACCTGCACAATTCCAGTCCCAGAGGGCCGCAAACAGACCCGATTTTCAAGGTTGTCCTGAAAACCGGCCCTGTTTGCTGCCCTCGAGGACTGTAGTGGTGCAGGCCTGACTGACTGTTTTGCACACCATCCCGCTGTATATGTTTCTTTAATAAAGGAGATGTTGCGTTTTGTATACTGTATTTTATGAATAAAGATTTTTTTTAATCACAGGTAAGACCACACTGTTGTGCTGAACTGTACTGTACGGTACTGTACATGTTTTGACCTGCTGTATTTAAATAAAGGATATGTTGCGTGTTTTAACTTGTATTAATAAAAAAATGTTTGTATTTACTGTACACAATACCTGCACAATTCCAGTCCCTGAGTCCCGCAAACAGGTACGGTTTTCAAAGATTACCCTCAAAACCGGGCCTGTTTGCTGCCCTCGAGGACTGTAGTGGTGCAGACTGTTTTGCACACCATCCCACTGTATATGTTTTGACTTGCCGTTCTTTAATAAAGGAGATGTTGCGTTTTGTATATTTTATGAATATAGAATTTGTTTTTATAACATGTGACTGTAAACCATACTGACTGACTGTAAATGTTTTTACTTTCTATACATAAATGTTTTCACTACTGTAGCAGTAAACCATACACCTGTTGATGTTTTGAATTGCCGTGCACTTAAAATGTTTTTACATTGTACAGTATTTGTAAATAAATGTTTTTGTACTTACTCCACCAATAAAAGAACATGTTGATTTGTTTTAAATTGTTCCATTGGCTCCTTTGATACTGTAACAACTGTAACTGTAACTCATGTAGAATAAATGAATACTTTTTATTTTTTCGGGTTTATTACACAGTATACTGTATATAAAAAAGTATTGTATACTGTACGGTCGGAAAACATCAGCATACTGTTTCAGGTACAGTATTCTATCCTAATCAATAACTACGGCCACTAAACTGTAGACTCCGGTACGTGGGTTTTTAAATCCAATTCAGCAATGTGCAGGCATTTTTTTTTTTTTCAACCAAAATAATTTTTATTGAGTGCATGGTACAATAATCACATACTCTTCCAACCCATTATCTTATACAAAGGTATCCATAACAACTCTTTTTGTAAATAAATTCACAAAAGACAGACTGGGGTTACAAACAGACCAACAGGACCTACAGACAGACTACACCGGGGAGGAGGTAGGGAAGGGGGGGGGGGGGAGAGGTTGCCACAGAATGATGTCGACTCCGCTGGGCGCATCTTAGAGGTTTTCGTTGAGGTCTGGGTTCTTGAGTTTGGTAGGCTTTTGGTCTCAGAGGACTCGCAGTAACAGCAGCTATGCTTATCTTTTTCTTTACTTAGTTTAGTGAACCTCTAATCTTGTCAAGGATCTAAGGCCTTCTGTCCATACACTTCATCCAAGGAGAACGCGCCTACATCTATTAAAGCAGTATGTTGGAGGCATTAACCCCTGGGATATCGTTTAGGTCTAGCCATGGTGACCATACTTTAAGAAAATTTGTGCCGGTGTCGTTAACTAGACTCGTTAACTGTTCCATCCGGCAGACGTGCCAAATTCGATTTCTAATTTTTGGGATATTTGGTAGATCCGGTTGCTTCCACAATGCTGCGAGTTCGCACCTCAGGGCAGTTGCAAAATGTGCAATTAATTTGTGCACCGACCTGTTTAGCCCCGGGGTGCCTCTGGCCAGCAGAAACAACCAGGGGTCCAAAGGGATCGTGCAGTCGAGAATTCTCTGAAGCCAATTCCTGAGTTCCTCCCAGATTGGGAGTACTTTGGTGCAGCCCCACAGCATGTGTAGCAAGTCTGCCCGCTCCCCACATTGTTTAGGGCACAATGGAGGGCAACCTTTAACAAACTTTGACAATCGTGTTGGGGTCAGATACCACCTCATCAGGACTTTATACGCGTTCTCCTTTAATGTCGTGCAAATTGAGCTCTTGGCTGCTGCCAGGCTGATCTGATCCCAGACTTTGTCCTCTAATATGTCTCCTAGGTCTCTCTCCCATCTGTGTCTATATTTTAACGTCACGTCAGCGTCAGGAGTCGGACAGACTACCGCCTTATACATTGTAGAGATAAGTCCCCTGGTTCCTGTTCCCGTAGAACAGAGCTGTTCAAAATTAGTGCGTTGAGCTCGAATGGGAAATTTATCATAAAAAGCTCTTAACTGGAGGTATCTAAAGAATTCTGAATTTGGAACTGATTTTTCAGACTTAATTTGCTCAAATGGTTTGATAGCAATTCTACCCTCCAGATGTAAAAGGCGAGTATAGCCCTTCTGTGTCCATATAATGAAATCCTTCTTCTGCAGGCCCGGAGCGAAATCAGGGTTTCCCAGAATTGGGGTCATCAAGGAGTGTTGTCTCATCAAAACATGTCTATATTTGCTTTTGTCCCATATTGCCAAAGAACTGACAACTGCGGGGAGCGGATTTATGAAGTCTCTGCGGACTATCTTTGGGAGCCAGATCAGGTCCCGCAATACCACCGGGGCACAGCAGGCCGCCTCCAGCTCCATGTGCAGGCATTTTAACACAAAGCGATATTATCCATCGAAATCCCTCCATTAGCCGTTTTCTTTTCTGAGGAAAAACAAAAAGAAAAGTTTTACTGTAATGGTCAGCCCCCTAAAGAAGTTCCCAGCCAGTCCCACCAATAATTTTCTTGGGGGGCGTCTCCTGTTCACATGCGCACGCGCCTACCGTCGATGCGATGACACGCATTTGCGTTTCAAGAAAGCTCCAATGCACATGCGCCTAGCGTTCCACCAATTGTTCAGTATCTGCAGTACTGTAGAAGCCGCTCAGCCAATGATATTGCTAACAGGAGAATCGCTTGACTTTTGAATCGCACCAATATTGATACTGTATTGTCAAAATAAAAAAAACACAGAAAATAATACGGCAACAATACTCACCATAGAATTTACCATTCAGCTGGCGCTGGCGCCGAGCCACTGCCAGTCCAGTATTCTTGATCATACACGTTGACAGTTGGCAGTAGGACTACTACACCTGTAGTCAGCTGATGAGGCTGGAAATCGCTTAGGTACATGCAAGCTTGATCGAAACTGCATGTGAAATCCGGCTCAGGCTTGCTGGACAGACAGCAAGGGTTGTCACTGATGGTGGGACCGTTATTGGAAGTCGGTGCTGGTGCATTACTTGGCAGCGACTGTCGTTTCTTATTTGGTTTTAACATGACCTTTCGCCTTTTGCCGTCTGCATGATCATAGATACAGGAAAAAGCCGGTGATACACACCAATACCCGCCAATAAATTGTGGCTCAATACGATAAAAACATGGATCGCTACATAACCTTTTCCTTATTGCACGCTTCCACACATGAGGAGCTGGCAAAAATTTGTAAAAGTCATAGTTTTTGATAAAATACTGATAAATTTGAACTACTGTTGCCATCTTAACATCTGTTGCATTAATCGCGGCCCATATCAAATACGCGTAACTTCTGTAAGGTTTTTGGAAAACGGGCTGCACTTGAACACTCATGGCGGCGGGTCTCTGGAGAATACTGTAACAGAAACTGGTCTTTGTCTTTCTTTAATATGAAAAGCCTAAATTGATACATTATTGCAACCTCTTCCTTCAGTCTCAAGGCCAATTTACAATAGCACACTGTGGTATCTTTTTTAAACGAAACACCTGCAAGTCGACACATTATTGAAGCGCATGCGCATTACAATTCATGAATATCTGCCATCTGGCGGACACGCGAAGAATTGCAACCTATAAAATCAGAACCATTCTCAATAAACGCATCAACCACGCGTCAACCGCGCATGACCCGCGGCTGGGAACTCAACATGAATGCGGCATGCACCCGGTGAAGTGCGTCGCATTCGAGAAAAAAGCCAGGAAAAAAGCGGTGATGTTTTAGAATAAAAGTGGCCGCAGCAGTAGATTAGCTACATGTGTGAGCAGCTCAAAAGTAGGATGTGGCAGTGATACTACCTGTAAGAGATGTGTGCAGATGTATGCAAATAGAGAACGTTCAGGGTGAAATTAACATATGGCTTTATTGAGCCTGTCCCTTTAAACAGCACAGCAAACAAAAATATACAAAAACAACAAACACCTATCCCTTTGTATGGGCTAACTTACTTCCCTGTCTTACGAGACTGGGAGCATAAGCCCCTTTCCAGCCTACCACCCCAAAGTCTCAGCGGTACCTTAAAGCAGGTGGCCCTTCAGGTTAGTGGTGTCCAGGTGTCTTAGTGTGCTTGAGTGTCAATCCTATGGCAGATTCCTGGGTCCTCTGCATCCAGGAAAAGAGGTCTGGTTCCCTCGTGTCTTGCTGTCAATACACAGTCCTCCTGTATATTGAAAACCCTCTCCTCATGTCAGCACTGTTGTGTGCTGAAGAAAATCTATGCTGTGTCTTGCTCTCAACACACAATAATCCTGTATGCTCAAGAATCTCTGTGGGTCTGTTTCAGCAGGAATCTGTCTGATTACCAGGTGGAAACTGGCTAATTGAGTGGCTCACATAAACATAGTGACTAGTCGCTCACCTAATAGTACAATAGTAAAAATGATTTAGCGGTTACATTTATCTACTATTTCATCATTCAGTAGCAGTTTGGGAACACGGATGTATCTTTCCACTGCCATGGTATTTTCCACTGGAGATACTTATATGTGTGTCATCCTGCTCAAATTGGGCAGATAGTGTGTATATAATTTATTTCGGATATTCAGTCCTACTAACAACTATTATGGTTACTACATAGATACCTCATACCTTAGAGGACATTAGATCCTATATAAGCTACGGTTAGATATATACCTGCTTACCCCCTGTTTCCACCGTCTCTGCCACCTGAGGATTTTATATCCTGTGTGTTTATATATGTTGTTTTGTCAAGAATAGTTTTAATAAAATGTTGTTATTTTTTTTGTTTTAATTTGCATTTGAGTCTGCAGTTATAGGGGTTCTGGACCCTTCCTTTGGTCCTATATTGTTACACATTATCCATTTGCCACAGTGTTTGATACGGATACTGTAACTTATGAGTGCAGTTTATAGGGCTTTCAGTGACCTCTGATGGTCATTTGTTCAAGTCTTAGATAATTGAGTGGCTCCAATGAACCAGCTCCCTGTTGGATTCAGAGCTCTGAGGCATCTTTCCCCAAACAGGGATAAATCCCTGTTACACTACCCATCAGCTGATTTAGTTGACACTGCTAGAGCTGTGTAGAAAACAGTGATTGTGGGTTCTAGTCTTGTTGGGTCTGACACCATTCCAGTCCTTACATGGCTACCATAGGCTTATTAACTCTATGTATATAGTTGGGATGGAAATCCTTTTAAGAAGTGTGGGGTGGGACTCATTTAAATATACTTTGCATATCTATTAGCATATCTCCCTGCCAGGTACCTCAGGTATCCTCCTTTTTCAAAACAGGCATGTTATGTTATATAATTCGAACAATTTTCTATAATAAATCTGGAGTCACCGGTCTCCCCAACTCCTTTGCCACCTTCCCCCCTGTAAAACACTTTAAGAGCAGTTTTATTATAAATAATTTTGTCCACTCTTTTTGGCCAGATAACTATATATTTTTTAAATAATACCCGCCAACTTCATAGAGATAGCTGAACCCAATAAACCCTCCTGAACTAAATGAAGTATAAAACATACTATCACACCCAGTATTGACTGCTCGTTAATTTCTGAAAATTTACTCCTCAATTTGCACCAGCCATTCCTTTGGAGGCTTTAATGAATATTTGGACACTAGCACACTCATATGAGTTAGTGGTACTGTTCATATTGGGTTCTTTCACGCCCCTTTTTTCCCCATCTACATTGAGGTTGACTCTCTGTTTCTGTTGTTTGCATCTCAGTCATCGGTCTGTGTTTTTTGGGAGGTTTCTCCCTCCTTTGGCTCTCTCTCTTAGACTGCTTTCCTCCCTCTCCTCCCTATTCCCTTCCCCCCCTCACCCTCCTCTTTCCCCTTTTCTCCCCCCCCTTCCTAGTCTCTTTCCCCCCCCCTTTTCCCTATTTTACATACATATCTATATACACTTGTACCTTGTTTATTGTTTGTTTATCCTGTTTACACACTGTGATGGTGAAGGGGTAACCAGGCCATCAATAAAGGTATTATGAATGGCTGGTTACCTCTGAACCATAATTGTGGGTATAGAGTGTCAGCTCTTGGATCCATGGGTTTTTCATGAAATGTATATGATTGTGTAACAATATAGAATTTATGTGTGTTTTACCTTTCTGGGAGTGCTAACCAGTGCAGCTTCTCAGGCTATGAGTTTCAAGGGGGTGGGAGGGGGCTGCGGTAAAAGTGTATTCACATTGTGTCTAGGTTGACGGGGGCCCAGAGTTGCTGGCCATCCCAAAGATGGATCCGGGAATCGTACACGCGGCTTGTGGAAGGAGACACGGCAAGCCCCAGACTCTTTACGGGGCTTACGCTACCTTAGACGCTATCCTTAGACGAAGGAGATTGCGGATCAGGTTGTATACTCTACGCATTAGGCTAGCTCCAGAGCATTTTATGAGGCTCCAGCTGTTGTTACATTCGGATGCAGGATTTTGTTATCGGGTTATGTGCATATACTCTGCGGTGGGCTCCAGATTACTTACGGGGCTACACTAAACACAGGAGACTGCTAAGTAGATTTACACCCGTACGCATCTGTTTCAGCTCTAGACGTTTTGCGAAGGCACCAGCGGCTGCTATATTAGACGCAGGAAACTGCATGTTAGGCTATATGTGAACATTTTGTGGGCATTTTCACAACTATCCTACGTTGTCCCCCTATTCATTCACCTTGCCCTTTTTTGGTTTATAGCCTCAATATTGCATGGGACATTGCGGCTGCGCACAGCTTCTTGTTAGACTTTCAGCTGGGTGTTTTTCAGAACCACACTCATTTTGCTCCGTGACTCCTCACATTTGGGGATTTTATCCATGCACTGATGTGCATTTTTATTGTGTTTCGTCGTTTTAATATATATGATTAAAGCATTTATTATTTTTCTTGTATGCAACCTTTGGCGGTTACCCCACTGTGGGATAAAGTTATTTTGTGGCCTCTTACGGTGTGACATTGTACCTAATTTGTCACCAACCTTGAGTGCAGTATTAGGGGGCTATATATAATCCTAGTGATTATTTGTGTGTTTACTCCGGGAATCAAGTCAGATTCCTGGGGACATATAGGCAGAGACCTCCGGTCAAAATTCTCCCTTGAAAACTGTTACACGACTCTTCGCCAAGTTCCCTGTTTCAGCACAGACCAGAAAGGTAAAAGGGGCACAGGTATGTGAGGTGTCCCTGACACAGTCAATGGGTCTTTTGGATAATGATACCCAGTAAATGCCCAGGTCATCCAGAATCGGTATAGGGGTTCTGGGAGTACTCTAATGAGCTACAAGATTGTGAGGTGACATTTAAAGTCCAGTCCTAAGTATTGTATAGAGTGTGGGGAATATGGCTAGTAAGAAATAATGTGCAGCTTCTTATTCTATTTCCCATAACCAAAAGACAGGATATTTTTAAAGTGTAAATTTTAGGGAACAGTGTGTTTTAAAACATATGCTTGTGCACAGTATAATGAGCTGGGACTCTCAGACAGTGCCACTGTTTCTACTCATACAGTGGGGATCAAAAGCCAGAGAGGAAGTCTGAGGTGTCAAAACCATTTGGACAGGAGGGAAGAAGTCAAGTACCCAAGTCCTCAGATCAGTGGACACTCTTTGAATTTTCTTTTGGCCCACCAGACTGGCGGGGCCTGTCACCGTAGGTGACATTGAGGGAATCAAGGGCCAGAAGTGCCAAATTGCACGTGCCCCGTGGCTCATTCAGATTTCCAGGTAACCCTGTGTGTTCTACCAGCTTGTCTCTGATTAGCTACACAGATTTTTCTCACGCTCCTGATAGGGGGGGGGGGGGGGCAGTAATCTGTAATGAAAGTCAGAGGTATTATAACCCCTTGCGACCATGAGATAGTATGTTCTCCAAGGTTCTCCAAAGTGTTCTCCAGAGTTTTCCAGTTGTAAGTCTCTAGCAAGAAAAGGGCTGCTTCAGCGAAAAGCTGCCTGGAATATTTTCTGTCCTGTTTTTGCAACTGTGATCAGGGATAGGATTCCCTGCAGCTAGGAGAGTCTACTGTACCGGCATCTTTTAGTCTAACACTTCCCGCACGGCAGGATGCATGCGGGAAGCGTGGTGACGCGGCTTGTCGCGGCGTCACTGTGATGTCACAGTCACGTGCGCGCCCGGCTTCCCCGGCTTCCCCGACACCGCTGGAGTTTAAAGTGAGGTAAGCGGGGGTGCGGGGAAGCAGAGGGGCAGAGCAGGAGCCAGGTTCGGGGCCGGGAAGGGAGCTAAAATGCGCGCGAAGTGGAGGGGGGTGCGCGGAGGAACACGCGGCGGCGCGCGGTCTAGACCGGGCGCCAGCTGGCGTAGATCCCGGAGTGCCGCCGGTAAAAGTAGCAATAAAAGCTGCTGCTACTGTAGGTTGTTACCCCAATTCCCAAGTAAGTGTGTCTTTTTGCTGTATTTTGGGTAACATTGTGTGTCTGTCTATTCCTGTGAATAGCAGGATATCCTCTCCATAGGAAAGTAATCAGCGGGCACTGCTTGTACAAAAAATGGCAAGAAGGCTGGACTGTGCAAAAAATATAAAAGCCTTTATTGGTTCCCGGCAAACATGGATAAAAAAGGGGAGAAGGAGTCCCCCCTCAGTGCTCTGACGCGTTTCGTCCGCACAGGGACTTTGTCAAAGAGTGTGCAGTGATGTCACTTCCTGTTTTGATTTCTATATCAGGATAATGCAACACGAGTGAAAGCACTCTTTGACAAAGTCCCTGTGCAGACGAAACGCGTCAGAGCGCTGAGGGGGGACTCCTTCTCCCCTTTTTTATCCATGTTTGCCGGGAACCAATAAAGGCTTTTATATTTTTTGCACAGTCCAGCCTTCTTGCCATTTTTTGTACAAGAAGTGCCCGCTGATTACTTTCCTATGGAGAGGATATCCTGCTACTTTATTGCTCACAAGCCTGGAGCACGCCAACTAGAACAGACCAATGAAAGAACTGAGTAAGTTTATTTCTTATTATTAAGCACCCCAGGGGAACAGCCATTTTTAGTGCACTATTTATACATTTGAGGGGTCCCTAGCAGGTTACTTAACTTATTGGGTCAACCCTCTGTATGTTGCCAGGCTGCTCCCATACTAGGGGAGAGTCAGCAGACTCATTTGCTGTTCATCATATGTTTTAACCCCTTATGGTCTGTCATCATGTTGCTGATTTAAATGGATTTCATATACCTGGAGTGAATCTCTGCAGCACAAGGAAATTTGAAGGGGCTCCACCCTTTCATGAGTGTTTCTTTTCCTATGAATAAATTTACAATTTATTTCATTAACTTGTTTTGCTCAATGCAATAAGTTAATATTATTATATGGTTTTCATTGGCATACTGTATATATGTGTATCTCAGTTACCATTGATGAATATCCATTATGTCTGTTTTTACAACTTAGAATTATTTCTTTGGATAAGATATTGTCTTCTTGAGATATACATATCTCTTTTTCCATTTCTATATATTTTACATGTATGTTTTACATATCCTCCTTTTTAGCATGGTTACATTTCAGCACATGGCATTTCATTGTTCATTTGTTTTTTAATTGATCATTATGTTGTATATATATTTTCTTCTTGCCCCCCCCTATTTATTTTGTTGTGTGTTTATTATTTTTGTGAGTTTTTGTGAATTGTTTGTTTACTACTCACTCAAATACCCTTATCCCTGAAGTACCCACTTTGAAGGGTTAATCCCACGTATGCTATAGATTAGCATAACTACCAGGGAGTATATAAGGGAGTGTAGTGCCTACATGTTTCAACCCCTGATGAAGTTGGAACACTGCCGACAAACGCATAGGGTGTTTGGACATTTCTAAGAGTCATTACGCTTTTGTTACTGGGGGAACCAGGGAGCCTAGGAACTTTGAGCTGTGCACCGTTTCCGAGGAAGAGTAGTGTGGGCCCACAACCGGAAGCGGATACGCGTCATTAGCCCACCAAGGAAGCAGTGTTCCTGACACTGGCCTCACCTGATATCCGAGGAATGATCCTATTCTGTTCTATGCTTATGTAACAGCTACACTTGGGAGTAGTTGGATTACTTTGGTGCCAATAAATTGTTTTTATTTATGGAATCACGCTATGGAGCCTGCTCTCTCCTTCTTTGTATATATATATATATGAGTTATGGTGGGTAAAAAAAGTGACAAAAACCCTCCACAGTAAAGCATATAGCAAATGGAAATATTACTGTGTGCTCATTTGCATGTCTTAGACAGGTCTGCAACCCTGCCTTTCACTATTATCATATCATTGTCATATGGATTAGAAGCAAAAGGTGGCACTGTATGCTCATTTGCATGTCATTTCCCAGAATCCCTTGCTCCAGTGGAAGCACTGTGTGCTGGGTGATAATGGTGAAAGGTGGGGTTGCACACCTGTCTAAGACATGCAAATGAGCACACAGTAATATTTCGATTTGAGATATATATATGTGTTGTGTGTGTGTGTGTGTGTGTGTGTGTGTGTGTGTGTGTGTGTGTGTGTGTGTGTTTGTGTGTGTGTGTGTGTGTGTGTGTGTGTGTGTGTGTGTGTGTGTGTGTGTGTGTGTGTGTGTGTAACAAGGAGTGCTATTGAGGTGGCCAAATGTAGACAACAAAGGACAAAAATATCCAATGCTACATCCAATTTGACAAAATACATCTTATTTAAAGGACGAGTGCATCATACAGTACAGCTCCCATGTACCATGTAACAGAACCTATTATATGTTTTGTCTGAAACGGTCAGCAGACAATGGAGAGCGGCCCCAGATAATGAAATACTATTGTGTTACATTGTCTCCATGATCAACATATCCAGAGCTCCTCTTTTTTTAACTGAGCAGAAGCATACAATGTTCCAGATGTTTTCAAGCTACAGTCCCTCCCAGGACCAAAATGGATCAATGGCATTGACATATTTAAAAGGTGACATACGGGTCAGAAAAAGTTGAATCAGAATCCTAAATCAAATGTAAAAATATATCGTTTTCAGAGTTATTTTGTGGGAACGATAACCTGAAACTTGGAAGTCGTTCCATTACCCTTAACTCTTCCTTTACGTGTGAACTTATTCTGTGTTGAAGATGACGGCCCTATCTGTCACATGCAGAATACATTAGCTACAATACTTCTGATTTCTCTTCTGAAAGGTATTTGTTGGGCCAAGCGAACAATAAATATTTGATTTACATGTATTTTACTTTTAATAGCCCATGTTCAAAAGAAAAATAAATCTCTTCCAAAGAAAACAACAACGTGAAATGTTTGCTTTGAAGATAATTACAATTTTAAGGAATACAGTGTTATTGTAAGGGTTTTTATTTAAAAAAAATTGCGAACCAAATGGGACTACACTTTCATTCTCTTCACAGCTAATGAGAACTCTAACTAAACTGTAAAGCACAATTGTCACTTTGAAGGTTAACAAACTATCTCCAACACATAGTGTTTCTATATCTCAGATGCTGACATTTTGTGGTGACTTACTGTATTTTGTATAACATCTATGTATACTTGACACTCATAACCTGATCATGTGAATCAGCAAGTAGATCTTCTTACTACTGTTATAATATCAGCATTACTTATGCATATTTACATATTTCTGTACTAATATGATGTGCAGCGTATTTAATAGGAAGATGAAGGTCATCTTGAGAAAAACATATTCATTAAAGAGCAAATTTCACCTGCATTTAGGAATTTAAAATGCATTAAAAAAGTTTACAGCAATATATCAATGAAATAGATTGTTGCTGTAGCTGTAGAAAGCAGTATTATCTGTATGAGATTACGTGGGTAAACATCGCAAATGTTTTCTGTGGTTTGTGTTTCTCCTAATCCCTCTTTTGTCTATAGGGCTTTTTATACATTTCCAACCAGGCTAAAAAGAAATGCAAGTATTTATTTCAGGAGTTTTACATGGCAAAAATCTAATAAAAGAAGCTTTGAAGACTAAAAAAAGGCAAGTTAAAATCAAATGTTAACGAAATGAGGATCACAAATTGTTCCTTTATTTTAGAAAAGTTAGGTCATATTTGACTGTAACACTATGCAATACATTGGGTAATACTGTTTGTATGGCAAGTGTTTTGTTCCAAGTCTCATACATTTTACATATGATACCTTGGGAGATAAAGTTGACACCAGTGTTACAAATTAATTGACTGATCAAATGTGAAGGAAAATGATGTAAAGACACCTATCATTATAATTAGGTGCATCAAGTAACACTTTTTTTTAATCTCCTGATATAGTTGCATTTAACCATTTCCATATTACAAAGTACTACAATTAACTGAAATTGGGAGGCACATTTAAAGAGATTTATTTGACATCAGTTTTAGTACCAAAATAACAGTCTTGGACCATAAGGCTGAGTCCCCGCTGGTGCTGAGAGCGCTCATGCTTAGAGCATGAGCGCCGGGTGTTCTGCAACTTGCGCACGCGCGCACGGGGGGAGAAGGGGGGCGTAATTGCGGGCTATCTGAGCAAGCGGGAAAGTTTAAAATTTTTATTTACAAAAGCGGCGAGTGTGTGTGCTCGCACATGCACACTCGCATCGCGTGAGCCGGAACTTGCGAGCTCAGCACCAGCGGGGACTCGGCCTAAGGCTACGGCCCCGCTGTCTGCGTTGCACATGCGCCTGCGCGCTTGTTGGGCGTGCAGCCAAGTTCCCCGGTCTGCAGTGAGCTGCAGGGGGAAAGACGGGGCGGAGTGACGGGGAGGGGGTGGGCGCGGCCATGACATCACCCGCCAGGTTTGCCCTCATTGGCTGAACCGCCAGGGGGTGTGGCCTAGCGCTCCATCGCTAGTACTGAGCTCCATTTTCCAGTCTGTTGGAAAAACTGACGGCGCAGCGCGGCGGCCACCCCTTGCAGTGGGCTCTGCTCCGTTGAGGGGTGGCTCTTGTCCCTGCAGCGCCCGCCACAGCAGACGCTGCAGCAGCCTGGGGTCACCAAGCCTAATACTTAATGTATTAAGATAGCAATCTTTGATGTTCAACATTACTGTCTTATGGTTTGAAATGAGGGATCTCTGGATACAGAACTGCATTGAAACAAAAAAAAACTGACTGACTGATTCACGGTAAAAGCTTACTTAATGCCTAATAACATTACCCTGGAGCATATGGTCATTCTTTGAAAACAAGCTGCATTGGTTGAGCTAGTAGTGTAGAGATCTGATTTCAAAAATTGGGAGAGGATAAAGGGGAGTGCCAGGCCTGTATCATGTTTGGATAGCTAATATTTTTCTATTTGCCCCTGGTTCTGGATAATTAAGACAGCCACAGAATAGAAATTAACCAGACTTTCACTGTATGTTTATAATATATACACTAATGGCAATGTACACATCCTCTAGAAACCATTTTCTCGTGGATTTTAAAGGCTGCGTACAAATAGCATTTGAAACAGAAAAAAATTGTACTTCTTTTTTTCTAAGACTATATTTAAGGAGGCAATACATTTCAACACTCAATGGAAGTATTAAACTTCAGTAATCTTGTAAAAGGTTTTTTCGTACAAATAAAGTAAACTTTATTAATTACAATATTTTTTATAGCTTATTGGAAAAGCTGTTTTATAGCTTATTGGAAAAGCTGTTTTTGTATTATCTGTGTGGAGGTTTCTCTTATCCTCTCCCCTTTTACTATTCCCCTGGTGGCACCATAGTTCTACAACATGATAATGGCTATAAGGATGATATCCTTTCGCTTCTCAATGATACAAACACTTGTGTTGAACTACCCAGTGACTTGACCATTGCATTTAAAAACCTACAGTAATTGACGCCACTTTGTCTCTAGCATTTGAAAATTATTATACCTTTCATGAAATTATATAGTTGGAAAGATGACTCTGATGAAGGCCTTTATGTCCAAAACTCTCAGAGATGTCCCTGATGGGCCTTGTCTGCCACCGGGACTGTTTTTTCACTGCTGCTTTTATCTGCAGAGAACTTTCTAAGTCTCAGACAGACCTTTAGGCTGAGTCCATGCTCCCTGCTTGCTCGCTGAGGCGCGCTGAGGCTCAGGGAAAGCGGGTGCTTTCCCTGGCCTTGCGGTTGCTTACCGCACGCGCCGTCAGCGGCCCGTGAGGGGGCGGGCCGGGGGCAGGCGCGTCACTGGCCAGGGGCGGGCCAGTGACGTCACGGAGCTGGTTCGCCCTCATTGGGCGAACCGCTCTCGTGACCGGCCTGTCACGCCGGCAAGCGGGGGAATTTTAAATTCCCCTAAGACCTGCACTTCCGCAGGTGCGCAGAAGCGCAGGTGAGCCCCTACTAAAGCCGCTCTAATTGCGGCTGTAGGGGCTCAGTGCTGAGCGGGAGCGCGCGTCAGCACGCTTCCGCCAGCAAGCAGTAACCATGGCCGAGGCCTTATAAGGCCTGGGACATAGTAAGCGCTTAGGTGCTGCTGCTCGCTCTTGCTTGCTGCCGCTCGCTCTACCAGGAGCTTTTTGCTGTCCTGGCAGAGAAGACAGCAAGCACGCTTGGGAGGCGGGTATCACTGTGTGTGTGTGTCACTTGGTAGCTGTCAGTGTGTATGTGTGTGTGTGTGTCACTTTGAAGTGGTCTGTGTGTTTGTGTCACTGGGGAACCTGTGTGTGTGTGTGTGTATATGTGTGTGTGTGTGTGTGTATATTATATAATATTTTAAAAATTAAAAAAAAGACATGTTGTGAGAATAAATTTTTTATTAACATTGTGCAACTTTGATAAATATATTCACGCGCACGCGCACACACAGACGCGCGCACACACGCGCGCACACACTCGCACACACGCGCACACACATACATACATACACATACATACATACACACACATACACACACACGCACACACACACACACACACATACATGCACATTTATTTCTGGGTGGTTGGTGCTATGCTGTACGTACATACACTCCTTCCGGTCCCCACCTGACCCTGCCCGGTGTCTCCGGTTCCCTTCCTCACCCCCCTCCCCCCGTCTCCGGTTCCCCTCCTCATACCTCCCCCCCTCCCTCTCCCTTCTCCCTCCACCCCCCCTCTCACTCCCTTCTCCCCCCCTCTCTCTCCCTTCTCCCCCCCCTCTCTTTCCCTTCTCTCCCCCTCTCTCTCCCTTCTGCCCCCCCTCTCTCTCCCTTCTGCCCCCCCCTCTCTCTCCCTTCTGCCCCCCTTCTCCCCCTTCTGCCTCCTCTCTCTCCCCCTCCTGCCTCATCTCTCCACCTCTCCCCCAACCCCTTCTCCCCCTCTCTCTCCCTTCTCCCCCCTCTCTCCCTTCTGCCCCCCTCTCTCTCCCTTCTGCCCCCCTTCTCCCCCTCCTGCCTCCTCTCTCTCCCCCCTCCTGCCTCCTGTCTCCCCCCTCTCCCTCTCCCCCCACCCCTTCCCCCCCTCTCTCTCCCTTCTCCCCCCTCTCTCTCCCTTCTGCCCCCTCTCTCTCCCTTCTGCCCCCCCCTCTCTCCCTTCTGCCTCCTTTCTCTCCCCCCACCCCTTCTCCCCCCACCACACCACTCCGTTTGCCCCCCCCCCCCACCACCAGCCCGTTTTTCACCCCTACCCCCCTGCACCAGCACCAGCCCCAGCCCGTTTTTCACATCCACCCCCCTGCACCAGCACCAGCCCGTTTTTCACACCCACCCCCCTGCACCAGCACCAGCCCGTTTTTCACACCCACCCCCCTGCACCAGCACAAGCCCCAGCCCGTTTTTCACACCCACCCCCTGCACCAGCACCAGCCCCAGCCCGTTTTACACACACACACACACACACACACACACACACACACACACACACACACACACACACACACACACACACACACACACACACACACACACACACACACACACACACACACACACACACACACACACACACACACACACACACGAACAATGGCGGACCGGCTGCAGCCCCATTGGATGGGAGCGGTCACGTGACCACTCCTCCGCTTCCCCGAGCGCCAAATTTCAAACTTGCCGCTCTCGGGGAAGTTTCTCCTCCTCCGCACGCATCAGCGCGCATGCGGAGGGAGAAAGTATAGCCGCGCTAATAACAGATGCAGGGGCTTTGTGCATCTGTTCAGCGCGGCTCAGCCCACCTCAGCCCGCCTCAGCGACGCTGAGTTCACTATGTCCTGAGCCTAAGACCTCCCCTTCCTGCTTCCTGTTGCCTGTGGTTCCCTTTGACAAAGCACCTCTACGAAACGTACGTCAGGTGGGAGGCAATACCAAGACTGACGTCATGACGTTGATATGCAGCAGTGAGGGGCTGAACACACCGGAGTGCCGGGAGGACTTACAAGTTGCTGTGATGCAGGTCTGACACTTTTTTAACTTGCTACGAGCCTTCATCTCTGATTACTTATGCTATACTATTTATGCATTGTGCAAAGAGATATACCTGGCCCCACTTTATGAGGGTGTTAGCAATAATATGTTAGGCTGTCTATTTTAGACACACTGTTGAATAAGGAGTGGTGTCTGACTGCTTCATTTGGCATTACATTTAGCTAGTATGATTGCTGATTGACCAGCGTTCAGCTACTTATATCAGTTACCCTATCTGCTTGCAATACCATGGTTCCTGATTACATTTATATATTGTGTGACAGCTATTGATCTGCTCTTTACTGACTATATGATTTAGGAGGCTATAATTTGATACGGACTCGATCCGTGCCTCTGAGCTACTTAAACACATTTTGTGGGCTCATTATAGTTGTTCTATATGTATATAATTTTTATATAAGCAGTATCTTGCTATTGAAGTTATTATAAGGGGCTATATATTGATACGGGCTCTGATCCGTGCCCCAGGCGTTATACACAATTTGTGTGCCTATATAGAATAGCGATCACAATTGGTAATCATAGATTTTTGGAGGAACTAATATATGCTTTATAATTATACATAACGATCAGTCTGTATGTTACCTGTTCACTATATACAGGTTTCTTTTAATTTTCACTATTAGTGCTGTGCCCTAGAGTTAATACTAGCTAACTATGACCTATTTAGGTTCTATTTATCAGTAGGAGTATTTTTACTCAATACTTAGATATACAGTGGCGGCCGCCTTTAGTCTCATGCAGCTTTCTCCGCGGGTTTTTTTAGTTTTCCCGCGCCGCGGGCGCTTTCAATGATAAGCGCCATTAGTGCGGGAAACTCCGTTCAAATCGGAGAAAAGACCCGCATTTATCCCGGCAAGCTTTAGAATAAAGCTGGCCGGGACAGTACCTTGGGTTTCAGTTTTTGGCATTTTTGTACACAGTGTTTGTCTTTTTGTATGTGTTTGGTCACCATAGTGATTTATTCACTTTGATATGCATATATATTTTTTATTTTTATATCATTAAAATGTATTTTTATATATACAATCATATCATTTAATACATTGAGTGCTTGTAAAAGGGTGTGCTTTTTCTAGTTTTCTTTAATTTTCTCATTAAGCTGAAGCGAGAGTTTTTCCCCTTCACTCCCTTCCCCCTCCTTCTCCCCCTTCCCTTTTTATTTTGTGGTTCCCTCAATAAGAAAGCTCACTGCCTCATTGTCCTTTATTGTTGCTGTATGCTAGACCTTACTACTTTACTCTTCTGTTGTCCTGACGCTGAATGTTTCCTGACCATTGCCTACCTGTCTGCCTCTGACCACTGCCTGTTTCCTGATCATTGCTACCTGCCTGCTGCCTGCCTCTGACCACAGTCTGTTTTCTGACAATTGCTACAGTAGCTACCTACAAAGTCTCAGTGGCACATGTTTATACCCAGCATTCATAGTTGGTAACAGTAAACCCATTAGAGAGTTTAGAGGGACATCAGAGTGGCTGTTTGAGAGTTCCAGGTTGTAACATTGCTGACTGCAACCAGGATATTTAGGGAATGTCCAAGAGTAAACTCTGAGCAAACTGATGCTACAAATCGTGCACATGTAGTATCCACAATAGATCCAAAATCAAAGTATAAATCTTTAAATGCACTCCCGATCAGTGTCCCAATAAAACATTCGTGGTGAATGTATAAGTGAGTGACACTATATATATAACTGACCCACGGGAAGGGGCTAGAGTGTGGTAGGGAGAGCCCAAATACGCGGTCCAGCCGTGTCCCCTGCAAGGGAACTCTACGCGGCTAATTCCCGCGGCCCTCCGCCACTGCCATCACACACCCGGCGTCTATACACAGCTGTAGATCCCCATCACAAGAGGAGTACTCACGGTCTTGACTCGCCGGGCTCAAGCTCCAGAATGATGATGCGGTGTTGCTGATCAGGTGTGCAAAGCAGCGTGCTCCAGCCAATAGTAATAGTAGATGAAGAGAAATTGTCAGGCGGTTCACAGCTACCGTCGGGGCATGAAAGCAGGACTCCAAACGCAATCATTGATTGCGTTTACAATCCTGCTTTCGTGCCCCGACGGTAGCTGTGAACTGCCTGACAATTTCTCTTCATGCAACCAGGATATTGACCTCAGGGCAGAGGTAGCAAGTGATACACCGACCTTGGCCTGGGATCTGAGGCCTGGGATCTGAGACCTTGGATTCAGGGGTAGTCAGGTCCGGTTCCGGGATTGAGGCAGGTAGTCAGGTCCAGGGTAGTCAGGTCTAGGGTAGTCAGGTCCAGTGTCGGAGTCGAGGCAGGCGGCAGGCAAGGGTAGTGAAGTCCAGGTCCTGGGTCGAGGCAGGTGTAGAGGGCAGAGAGTTGAGGGGGAGAAACCTCTGAAAAACTATTCCTCACCACAGGTTTCAAGTGGGACACATGAAAAGTGGAGGTAATTTTTAAGGAAGAAGGGAGCTCCAGTTGAAAGACGACTTCATAATTTTTTTTTGGATGATCCTGTAGGGGCCAATGAATCATGGTCCGGGTTTTGCTGAGGGCTGGCTTAAATGGATGTTTCATGTAGAGAGCC
This sequence comes from Ascaphus truei, assembly GCF_040206685.1. Lineage (NCBI taxonomy): Eukaryota > Metazoa > Chordata > Amphibia > Anura > Ascaphidae > Ascaphus > Ascaphus truei. Next base: position 317,494,112 of record NC_134486.1, read on the forward strand.
ATATCTTATCCCCGATGGCGTAAGGATGCGATGGCCTCCAGTGTTAATCCGCTGATTTTTTTGGTTACTCTGTAGCCAAACAAAGAGTAGCCTGGATCCCCTTCCAAAGGTCCGGCAGATTATGTGCCCTGGTATCAGCTGCTGGAAAACTTACTGCTGGGGAGTGGAGGGGAAAGGTACGGGGATGGTAGCCCAATGCTGCGAAGAAGGGAGAACAGCCCAGGGATTCATGTGATAGGCAGTTGTGGGCAAACTCCACCAGTGGTAGGAGCTCTGTCATTCATTGACATAGTACCTAAGGTATTGTTCCAGGGATTGGTTGGTGCATTCAGTTTGCCCATTAGATTGTGGATGGTATGCAGATGAGAAATGAAGATAAATCCCCAATTGCCTGCTGAACGAATTCCCAAATTTATATATGAACTGAGACCCCCCTCAGAGGGGGACAGAGGCAATCTGTAATGGCAGACCATGCAGACAAAATACCTCCTTGGTGACGATGTCTGCGAGTTCAGATGAAGAGGGGAAGTTTCTTTAAGGGCATGAAATGAGCCTGTTTCGAGAAGCGGTCGATGACAATGAGAATGGTTGTCATACCGTGTGAGGGAGGAAGCTCCACAATGAAGTCCATCAGTGGGTGCATCCAAGGACTGGAGGATATCGGCAGCGCCTGCAGAAGTCCACGAGGCAGCATTCGAGGAACCTTAGTTCGGGCACATACACTGCAGGCAGAGATGAAGTCCTGTATATCCGCTTTTAATTCCGGCGTCCAAAAAGTCCCCTCGAGAAGCTCAAGTGTTTTCAGAACCCCTGGGTAACCTGCGAGTTTGAATTTGTGTCCCCACCGTAGATCCTCCTGCTGAAGAGAAGGGGGAACGAAGAGCTTGGAAGGGGGAGTGGAGAGCCCAGCGGGCAACTTGGCCTGGGCTTTCAGAACACATGGAGTATGGTAACAGTGGACACGATTTTAGATGGGGGAATGATGGGAATCTTGTCCGTAGAGTCTGTGTTGTACATGGAGAACTGTGGGATAAGACATCAGCCTTCAGGTACTTGGATCCAGAGCTGTAGGAGATCACGTAATTAAGGCGACTAAAAAAGGGTGCCCATCTTGCCTGACAAGTATTTATCCTGCATGCCCGTTGAGGTATTCTAAATTCTTATGGACCATAAGAATTGTGACTGGCACGGCAGTTACCTCAATGAGGTGCCTCCACTCTTCCAGAGCCATTTTTACAGCTAGGAGCTCACTATTGCCAACATCATAGTTATGTTTCACAGGAGAGAATTTTTTTGAGAAGGAACAAAGGTGTAATCGACCCTGAAATTCACTTCTCTGTGCCAGGACTGCACCTGCTCCAACGTCAGAGGCATCAACTTCAACGATGTTCCTGAAGAAGCTAATCAGCGAAACACGTAGACTCCTGTCCAAGCTGTGCAGAGAAGTCCTGGTAACAGTACCTGAACATTCCTACCAGCCCTGCCTGTAGTCGACTCATCACCGCAAGTGACATAGGGATCTGAGAAGGAGACACGTACCGGAGATTGATACGCCACGGACGAAATCCTCAGCACTTGTACAATACCTATTTCATGTGTGCAAATGTGAGTATAATACATTTTCTTAAGCTGTGATTTCAAATGTACTTCTAAGCATACCACACTGAGAGTTTTCTTGTTTCCTCATATCGGAGTGATATTAAAAAAAGTGTCTGTATTCCACTACCCTGGGAAGATCCCTATTGATGCCTACTTAACTGCAGCTCCAGTTAGAGATAGAATGAGTCTCTAACATACTTTAAATACAAGGAGGAATATGTGAGTGAAAGAATATCACATATATTGAATATTTCACTTTATCATACTGGTCGCACTACAGCATGTCTTTTTAATTTATATTTTCATATATGCTGTGAACACTCTGGGCTCCTCTCACCTGGAAGAAAGACTACTACCATAAGTGCCAACCTTTTCCATTGGTATTCTGTTTTTCTGTTCCTGATCACCAGGTTCATTAATTCTGTTAGAGGAGTACCTTCCACACCTTCTGTTAGAGGTGCACGTGTATATGTGTATATAAAGTACACAGTATATACATATATACAGGGCAGGAAATTGAGAAAAAGTAGGTATGGCGGTTCACAGCCGTCCATTGGGTAAGGAAATGCGCAATCAATAAATGAATAAAAACAGTCTTTAATGTGCACTAGACATTACAAAATGCCACAAGAACACTCTGACGCATTTCGTCCTGTAACTAGGACTTTGTCAAAGTACTCTTTGAGGACATCCTCATATCCCAGCCTCCCAGACCCAGGGCATCGACTTCTAAATCTACAGAACTTCAAGAGAAAGAGTCGTCTACTTGTGAAAATCCCACAAGTGATATTCCAGATTTTTGGACCCATGAAATCTTTTTAAGAAAAAAAGTACATTATTCATTGATTATGACAAAAAAAAAAAAACAATCGGACGCAGTGCATGTCTCTAATTTAGGGGGCCGAACAAACCCATGAAGGAATCTATCTCAAGAATGGTGTAATTTTGAAATCCAAGCGATACTAAAAGCAACAAATTGATAGAATTGAAGAAAATTCATTCAAACACAAAAATAGTCAAACTTACATTGCATGTCAAAAAACTAAAAATATAGCAAATAAACAAATAATAGAGCAAACCATTTATAAATCATTGAAGATACGCGAAGAAAAAACATGCAGGGTTTTTAGAACCGTTTATTATGTTGTCCACAAAGGTAGAACTTGTACAGATATGGTCTGAACTGCAAGAAATCTACGGAAATAATTTGGGTCTTGTTTTACATTCCCGAACATCTTGCACAGATATTGCAAACCACATAGGACAGGAAATGTGTACGGCAGTAGTTCAAAAAATGATGAACAACTAATCGACATTTTCTGTTATGGTCGATGAATAAACTACAATCAATGGAAAAACCATACTTTTAATTTGCTTAAGGGGCACTGTTTGTGAATCTGATGGTAGTTTCTTTTTACAGTATTTTGATTTGGCACATTTACAATGTGGTGCAAAATCAAAAACATTTATGATGAATTTTTAGACAGTGTAAAAAATTCAGGATTTTCGATGGAATATCTGAAAGAAAATGTAATTTCTTTTGCAACTGATGGTGCATCAGTTATGCTCGAAGAAATGCTGGAGTTGCAAAATTGTTCCTTGATAATTTCCCATGCAACTATTTGGCACTGTGTTAATCACAGACGAACTGAGCTGAAGTTGCAATGTTGAATCATTTACACATTTTTGGTGACAAATTATATTCACTGTACCACAGATCTCCGAAAAATCAGGACAAATTGGAAGCCTGCGCGGAGTCTCTACAATATCAGTTGCTGAAGATTGGTCGCGTGTTTAGCATAAGATGGGTTGCTTCATCTTTTAGGCTCGTCAAAGCTATTTGGCCATCGTATGATGCTCTATGGCAGGGGTGCGCAAACTGGGGTGCAAGATTTTCCAGGAGGAGCACAGTGGTTACAGAGGCCCCCACACTTCCCTGAAGGCATTTAAATTAAATGCCAGGGGACAGCGCAAGGCCTCTGTAACTTCCCTTACCTTGGCTTCCAGCGACGTATCGTCAAATGACGCTGCAAGGCCAAGAGACATCACGTTACCATGGCAATGTGATGGTTCCACGGGTGACACATGCGGGGATGAAGCTGTGTGGTCCCACTTCTGTGGGGGCACCGCCGACCCGTAGTCTGCGGGGATGAAGCTGTGTGGTCCCACTTCTGTGGGGGCACCGCTGACCCGTAGGTGCGGGGATGATGATGTGTGGTCCCAGTTCTGTGGGGGCACCGCAGACCCGTAGTGAGCACCCGTGAGTTCCCCAGACCCCCGTGGGAACCACCCGAGGCCCTACAGACACCTGTGGGTCTGACCCGGGGCTCCCAGACATCCTTGGGCCTACCGTGGGGACCCAATTGTGGCCCACGGTGACCCAAGGAGACCACCTGGGGGCCATGGTGCTGGCGGGATACACCAGCAGGCCTCCAGAACCTGTTTGAAAAGGGCTGCTGGTACCCTGTAGGTCTGTTCAGGTGCCCTGCCAGCCCACCGGGGACTCGCGTGGGGCTGCGTTATGAACCCTGTTTGTAAAATAATATATCATGTATTTATGGGGGGGCACAGGGGGTGGGTAATGTATTTAATAAATAGAATGATGTTTATTATGGGTCACTGTTGTTTTTATTGTGGGTACTGGGGGTGGGGGGGTGTTTCCCCAACGGTATGTGGGTAGGCCACCCTTGTGGGTACTGGGTGAGGGTAGTTAGGCCTCATGGGGGGGGTTAGTGTGGGAGGGTATGTAGGCATCCCGAGTGGTGGGTGAGGGTGGGTTAACCCCTTAATGACTGTAGCGGTTAATAACTGCTATGGTGATTAAGGGGTTAGGGGACATTACTTTGGATGTTTTAATTTTTGTGTCTGTTTTGCAGAAGCGGAGGGGCCATGGCCAGGATGGGGGGGGGGTAACGGTATGTGGGTAGGGGGTGAGGGTGGTTAGACCTCACAGTATGCACATCGGGTCCCCCCCCCTCCCCACATTTACATACACTGCACTCACAGCTATACAGGCAGGGAGATTTAACAGAAACATTAGGGAGGAGGGGGCTTTAAACAGATTACACTCAAGGCAGAGAGATTTAACAGAAACATTAGGGGGGAGGGGGCTTTAAACAGATTACACTCAAGGCAGGGAGATACAGGGGATGTACTGTACTGTATGTTGTTTATTGCAATACTTCAATGTGTGTACAGTATAATGTTTTTTACAATTAGATAGATGTAATCCTTGGTATTGTAAGGGTTAGCTTTGGTTTTAAATTGTGTTTTCTGGTTGGTACTTATATATTGATTTTTGTTTACTTGATTGGTTAAAATAGTTGACTTGTTTGGAGTTATCTGTATTTTGCTTGCAATGATATGTTCACATTCATTTGCAGAATGTATATGGTGCATAGATTTTATGCATCATAAATACAATGTAAATACAATGTATGGATTGGAATGTGAGGTTTTTCTTTGTCATTTGATGATTTAGATTGTAAGATCAGTTAGGATTATTAAAGGAAATTCATTGTAATGTAGTGTGTCTGTATGGAGAAGTGTTATTTGTAGGACAGTATGGTTCATCATGTGTGTGCATATACTATATATATATATATATATATATATATATATATATATATATATATATATATATATATTTGTTTATCTTCATGTATTTATTTATTGTGCTGCTGCTGTGTGTGAATTTTTTTTGTAGTGTGGTTATTTACACGGGATCCCCCTCCCCACATTTACATACAGTACACTGCACTCAGAAACACAGGAAGGGAGATTTTACCGACACAATAGGGGGAGGGGGGCTTACACAGATTAGTCAAAGCAGGGAAGCTTAGCAGACACAATAGGGGGAGGAGGTTTTACATAGATTACAGTCGAGGCAGGGAAGTTTAACACACACAATAAGGGGAGGCTTTTTTACATAGTCAAGGCAGGGAAATTTAACACACACAATAGGGGGAGGGGGTCTTACACAGGTTATAGTGAAGGCTGGGAGGTTTAACACACATTAAAAATATGTATTTAATGTATTTATTGTTTATTCTGCCTTAACCCTTCATTGCCTTAGCGGCTATCAGCTATGGTAATGAAGCAGCATTTCTGTATTTTTAATAATATTGTGCAGGAGCAGGGGGTCCCCTGAGCATTAATTTCTGGCTCAGGGAACCCCCTGCTCACTGTACAATATTATTAAAAATACAGAAATGCTGCATTATTACCATAGCACATAGCCGCAAAGGTAAAGAACGATTCTTTATTGATGTGTGTGTTTTATTCATACTGTAGATGTGCAGAGGGTCTCTGGAGCAGAAACGTTTTTGTTTTAGGTCCAGGGACCCCCTGCTTCCCAAGATACAGGCCCCTTTAGGGGGTGCCGGTATCCCTCTGCTTGGTTTACAGGCCGCGGTCACGTGATCGGGACCTTTAAATGCAGAGGGATACCGGCACCTCATAAAGGGGCCTGTATCTCGGGAAGCAGGGGGTCCCCGGACCTGAAACCAACGCGGTTCAGCTCCGGAGACCCCCTGCACATCTACACTATGAATAAAAATGTATTTTAAATGTATTTATTTATATTCATTTATTTATTTATTTATTTAGATTTATTTATTTTTTTTTTGGGCGGCTGCTGTGTGTGAGTTTTTTTTATTGTGGGTAGTGGGGGTGGGTGAAGGGGGTATTAGCCCCAACGATGGTTGTTTAGGGCTTGCGGGGGGGTAGTGGGAGACCTTAACCCGTTCATGACCGTAGCGGTATTAACTGCTACGGCCGTGAAGGGGTTAAGTGCACCCGCAACCCCCCCGCAAGTCCTAAACTCACACCAAGGGCCAAATACCCCCTTCACCCACCCCCGCTACCCACAATAAAGCGGGCACGGTGGGTTAACCCCTTCATTGCCTTAGCAGCTATCAGCTATGGTAATGAAGCAGCATTTCTGTATTTTTAATAATATTGTGCAGGAGCAGGGGATCCCCTGAGCATTAATTTCTGGCTCAGGGAACCCCCTGCTCACTGTACAATATTATTAAAATACAGAAAAGCTGCTTCATTACCATAGCACATAGCCGCTAATGTAAGGAACGAGTGTTTATTTATATATGTGTTTTATTTATACTGTACATGTGCAGAGGGTCTCCGGAGCAGAAACGTTTTTGTTTTAGGTCCGGGGACCCCCTGCTTCCCGAGATACAGGCCCCTTTAGGGGGTGCCGGTATCCCTCTGCTTGGTTTACAGGCCACGGTCACGTGATCGGGACCTTTAAATGCAGAGGGATACCGGCACCTCATAAAGGGGCCTTTATCTCGGGAAGCAGGGGGTCCCCGGACCTGAAACCAACGCGGTTCAGCTCCGGAGACCCCCTGCACATCTACACTATGAATAAAAATGTAGTTTAAATAATTTTTAATGTGCCTATGTTTGCGCAGAGAGAGCAGCGGTTCTCTCTCTGCTGCAAACACATCTCGCCAGGGGACGGCCTATAGAATCATTGATGTGCATATACAGTACAGTATGTGTATGTTAGGGGTTATAGGGGTTGTTGTTATACAGTATATACTGTATATATACAGTATATACTGCATTACAATTCATGAATTTCTCGGCTTCAAAGACAACAGCTCGCAAACGCCCCCATGCGCTTTTACACGGCATTGCAGTATTGCAGCCAGCGGGAATAAAATGCTTAAATCACGGGCGCGATATAACGCTATATACCCCGGGAGAAAACGACACAAAACCGCAGATAACCGGGATACTCCGAAATTCGCGGAGCTAGCCAAGTAAGAATAAAGTTGGTCGGTAGTGTACCTTTCTTGCATGAGACGGAATCAACTGGCCTGCCAATAAATGTTATGAAGTTCCCTGTCTCTGTCTACTTTACTGAGAAGGAGTTACGGTCGGGTTCCTCTTTGCCTCTGGCAGATTCCCATAGGATGGAGGTGCTGCACCAGCGAGACCAGAGCCTGTCCCTTTGCAAATATCCATAACAACGTGGAGACTCAGGCCTCCTGAACACAACAGGTGAGCACGCACAGCACTCAGTCAAACTCGTAGTGCTGTGCATGCTCAGGAGACCCATGAGGATTTCCCCTAAGGGGGGGTGGGGGAGGGTGTTACATATGTAGCCCTGGTCCCCTCTGGTGCCCCGGTCTCCTGCTTGCCCTCCCCCCTCCTTACCTCGGCTGCATAGGGGCAATGCGGGTGGTGACGGCTGGCCGGCGGCTCCCTTTGCAGTGCGCTGCCATCTTGGCCGTGTTCGCGCATGTGCAGCAGAGGTGCGGTGGCCATTACAGAGACTGAGAAGTGGCAGGAAAGGTGCTCCATAGTGCAGGGACATCCCCAGTTCGCGTATGCGTAGACAGAGCCCGCGGCGGCCATTACAGACTCGCGCATGCGCAGTTGTGATCGCGCAAGCGGCCCCAATGTAAAAGAGGTCCCACGGGGACTACAATACCCAGAAGCCTCTGGAGACGGCCCTTTCACCCATATCACATGCTGCATTACAGCCAATAGGGCTTACAGACTTCCCTACAAAGAGATACATTTTGCCACATTCAGGGTATGCTAGTGAGTTGAAGCTGGGAGCAGGTTTGGGGAAGTTGTATGTGCAGGAAGCAGTAGCCCCTGCACTAGGCGAGGTTACCCCCTAGGCCCCAGATAGAATCCAATCCATAACCCAGATTGTGGTTGCTACACGGACAGGCCCTAGGTAGGGACCCTGCCCCTTTAGTTATTTGCTGAGTTCAGGGAAACAGTTCACCTGCTGTGCGGCCCTGGTCATCGTGTCTTGACTCAGACCATCGCTCAAGATAGAGACTATCCTCATAGTGGGACTGTCTGACGGGACGTCACCCCACGTAGCGGAGGCTATGTTGTGGATCACGCTTTCAGATAAATCAGCCAAGTACAGCATCTGATCGCCCGGGTGTGGACACACCCGGCAGATACCTTCACCATACACCAACCCTCATCACAACTTGGTGGGCAGCGCTGTCTCACACTTGGGTGGGTGGGGGAATCTTGGGGATATGGTGTGGGGTTACGGCCTGCACTAGGCCAGTGTTACAGGGTGTCATGTGGTTATTGTTGCATATACAGCTAAACCCCGTTATAACGCGGTCCTTGGGGTCCACAACCCCAAGACCGCGCGTTACAACCGGGGTCGCGTTAAAATTTCACCGGCATCAGCTCTCAAGCCTCCTCATTACAGATTTCATTCTCCTCCAATTTTCCGCCTTACCAGTGCTCTCCTCTTCCTACTGTCCACGTGCTCATATCTCTCTGCTGTGCTCATCTCTCTGCCCGTCACATTCAATTCAATGCTTTATTGACTATAGACACACAATTTAATACTTAATTCATAATTATTAATACATAATTATTAATACATAATTACTAATATAGAATTATTATTAATACTTAATACATAATTATTAATACATAATTATCAATACATAATTATTACTTAATAAAGAATAATAAATAATAATAATTATATATTATTTATAAATTATACAATATAATTAAAATAATAATTATAATATACTACTGTATATCACACAGGAATTGAACCCAGGACCACTTCATATGTTGCTTAGGAGTTCTACCTCTGAACCACAGAAGCTGTGTGATGTCATAGACATCTAGAAGTAGACTTAAGATTTAACATTGACATGTACCCTGTGGCACTGTGTTGTAGAGAATAAATATATTTATAGGTTATGTCTTGTCACACCAAGCCTATGGTGTAGAGGTAAGAAGCAAGGCATTGGTTTCAGAAGGTCCCGAGTTCAATCCCTGCATGTGTTTTGTACAAAATGTATTAATGTTTAATTGTGTGTCTATAGTCAATAAAGCATTGAATTGAATGTTCGAAGAAAAAAAACCATGGCACGCGACGGGCAGAGAGATATGAGCACGTGGACAGCAGGAAGAGGAGAGCACTGGTAAGGCGGCAAAATGGAGGAGAATGAAATCTGTAATGAGGAGGCTCGAGGAGAGCTGATGCCGGTGAAATTTTTACACGAGAACGGCACGTGGACAGCAGGAAGAGGAGGGAAATGAGCACGTGGACAGGACAGCTGGAAGAGGAGAACGTAAGGCGGCAAAATGGAGGATTTGAGATGCAGGTAAGGCAGCAAAATGGAGGCTTTCAATACGCGAGCCATGCTCAGACCGCGTTATAAGCGAATTCGTGTTGTAGTAGATTGCACTATAACGGGGTTGAGCTGTAGTAAACTGTTTTATCCATAACCTGGTGCAAGCGGTTACTGTATGTGGTTCCTGTGTCAGGGGTTATTCTACACACTAGAATCCCTGCACAGGTGCAGGTGCTGTAAGTACGTTCCAGGATACACCCCAGGTTCCCATCAGCGGAGGCTCAGGCATCCTATGAGCCTGACAGGTATTGCACATCATCTGGTAACACCTGTAGATTCCCGCACATGGTCCCTATCTGCGATTGGGGGGGGGGGGGATATGTGTTACACATATATACAGTATATATATATATATATATATATATATATATATATATACAGTATATATATATATACCGTGGAGTGGAGCAGAAACCCCGCACTAATTGAGGGCCGTAATATCCCCTTTTCACTACCGTTCCCTCATATCTGTCACAATATATTGTGACAGATATGAGGGAACGGTAGTGAAAAGGGGATATTACGGCCCTCAATTAGTGCGGGGTTTCTGCTCCACTCCACGGTTTGGAGATTTACCAAAGGGAATCCAGACCAGGACTTCTAGCTCTCCTTGCTTTCACAGGACTGGAGCAGCTGATTGAGCAGGGAGATGATTAAAAGGCTGCTCTGAACAGAGCAAGACAGAGCTGTTTTACTCCCAAGAGAAGTGTGTGCTGAAAAGCTGTGTGATGCTGAGGAAAAAGAAAAGACTTTTGTTTTGCTTGTTTGATTTACTCCTGTTATCTGCTGTAGCATTTGTATGGCAAAATAAACAGGCCAAAGCTTTTCACCTCTGTGTCAGAAGACTGTCTCCTCTACCTGGAAGGCTGTGTGAAAGTGTTGATACCTGGACAAAAGGTACAGAGCAAGAAGGTACTTTGTCACATATGGTGGAGAATGCGGGCATCACACTGACAAGCCTGTAAGATGCAAAAGGGAATAGAGGAAGTAGTCACAGCCCTGGTCCAATCCACATCTACACAACATGAAATCAACAACAAGCTGGCTGAGGGTTATGCCACACAGCAAGAAACCAACAGCAGGCTGGCTGAGGGTTATGCCATATAGCCAGAAACCAACAGCAAACTGGCTGAGGGTAATGCCACACAGCAGGAAAACATGGCAATATTGCAGAGACTGGTGCTGGCCCAGGCTGAGAAAGGGCTCTGAGGAGCCTGAAACGCGTAGGGTTGTTATGTATTAGTTTTTTGTTTGTTTCCTTATTTTCATTTTATGTAGTCTTAATTAAACTTTTTTAGCCCTCTACTTGGTGAGCTGATGGTGCAATTTTTGGGCTTTGGCGATTCTACCTTCCAATCTCTATCACATATGCTGTCGTTGCCGGATTGGAGTGACGCGCTGAGGATCTGAGGGTACGTGGGTGTTGGCGCTTACTACATTCTCCCCCATGAAATCACACGTCTACAAGGGAGAGGAAGATTTACCGGACAGACCGGATATGCTATGACGCACTTCCGGCATTCGGGAACTCCACGCCAGAGATGAGAGACCGTGCAGCGGATTTCAAGGACGGCTTCGTCTATGCTGCAAACAGGACTGCGTACTAGGAGTGCTACAGGAGGGATCCATAGAGGTACCGACATTGTCTCTCTATTTGCCAAGGATCTCAGGTAGCGGTTTCCATTGGAACTCCTTTTCCATAACACGTTGACTACAGTGTCCTCTCTATCTACCTTAACATTATTGTTACACCCACGTTTTTATTCCCCTCGTTGCTTACCTCAGTAGTCCAACCTAACATTATATTATTACCTATTTTTGGAACTCTCTGTTTAGAGCTGTGAGTAGCGTTACCACTGACCACTTGAAGCTCATCAACTGCTCAGAGAGGAGCAGCAAAATATCGCCCATGCCTTACATCAGGAGATCCGGGGCCTATCTGAGAGGCTTACCGGGGATGCCGCAGAAGCACATCCTAAGGTGGTTAGAGTGAGTAACTACCTGCAAAAGATGGTGGCTGCAGATGATGTAGAGGCCTACCTGATGGTGTTTGAGAGGACGGCTGAGAGAAAAAAGGCCTGTGGCTGAATGGGCAAGTCTGCTAGCACCATTCCTGTGTGGAGAGGCCCAGAAAGCATACTATGATCTGGAACCGGCTCAAGCCAGTGATTACAGCTAGCAGAAAAAGGAGATCCTGGCGCGCCTAGAAGTGACAATGGCTGTCCGTGCCCAGAGGTTTCACTCCTGCACCAACAACCTGGATAAAGCCACAAGATCACAGATGTTTGACTTAATACATCTTGCCAGAAAGTGGTTACAACCGGAAATCAACATATCCAGCCACATTGTGGAGCAACTAGTAATGGACCGATTTCTGAGAGGCTTACCTGTTGCCCTTCGTTGCTGGGTCAGTCAGAGTGATCCTCAAACAGCTGACCAGTTAGTCGCACAGGTTGAGTCACAGTGTGGCTCTGTAAATTGGCGAGTTGGTCTTGTACCAAAATTAGCCCATGACATGATGATTGGTAGAGATTTTCCCCATTTTCTAAATTTATGGCCAGCTGCTGAAAAACTTGCCACTAGTTCGTCAGATGAAGGTAGTGATGATTTCCCATTTGCTGACATTTTGGGAGACTAACTAGATAGCACAAATGAGTCTGGGAGTAAACAGCCATACCCTGTAAAAGCACTAGTGGGCAACAACCCAGAACAAAGTGGCGCCGGACCATCTAATAGTCCAGAACCAGACATTGACCTTATTGATTTAGAGGTCAGCCCAGGTAACTTTAAGAGTGCCCAGTGGTCTGATCCCACTTTGTCAGTAGCCTGAAATTCCATTTTAGTAAGGAATGGAACCCCTACTAATCCAGACAGACCCTTGTCTTATCCTTACTTTGAGGTGGATAACGATCTGTTGTATTGCCTTGTGGAAAAACAGTTTGTTAGAGTAAAACAGCTGTTAGTGCCAAAGCGTATCAGCGCACTGTGTTAAGCCTCGCGCATAGCCATGTACTAGGTGGTCACCTAGGGGTTGAAAAGACGAAAGAGCTCATTCTCAGGAGTTTTTATTGGCCAGGGGTGATGGCAGCAATAATAGATTATTGTTCATCGTGTCATGAATGTCAGCTCACTGCCCCTTTGCCAGCGTATCTTAGTCCGTTGGTACCCCTACCAATAATTGGAATCCCATTTGAACGCATTGCTATGGATTTTGTTGGCCCTTTAGTGAAGTCAGCCAGGGGGCATCAGTACATACTGGTGATATTAGACTATGTGACCCGGTATCCTGAGGCAATCCCTCTACGCACGGCCTCAGCAAAATCTATTGCTAAAGAGTTAATGATGATGTGCAGCTGGGTGGGGATTCCCAAGGAGATCCTATCAGATCAGGGTGCTCCATTCATGTCTCTGGTAACCAAGGAGTTGTGCAAACTTCTCCACATAAAGCAGTTAAAAACCTCTGTGTACCACCCACAAACTGATGGTTTGGTGGAGCGGTTCAATAAAACCGTAAAGGCAATGCTGCGGAAAGTAATTGATAAGGATGGAAAGAACTGGGATTTTCTGTTACCTTATTTAATGTTTGCTATTAGGGAAGTGCCCCAAGCATCTACTGGGTTTTCGCCATTTGAATTGTTGTATGGTAGACACCTTAGGGGGTTACTTGACATAGCCAAGGAGACATGGGAACATGAGACCACGCCCCATCGCAGTGTAATTGAGCACATAACCCAAATGCAGGAACGCATGGCAGCCATTATGCCTATAGTGCGGGAACATATGGAAAAGGCCCAACGTAACCAGCAGAATAGCTATAATAGGAATGCTAGGGTCCGTAGGTTTCAACCTGGAGACAGAGTCCTAGTGCCAATCCCCACAGTAGAAAATACATTTCTGGCAAAATGGCATGGGCCATATGAGGTTATTGAAAAAATGGGTGAGGTAAATTATAAAGTGAGACAGCCAGGCAGACGAAAGCCTGAACAAATATACCATGTGAACTTACTCAAGCCCTGGAAAGAAAGGGAGGTTCTAATCACTGTGGAAACCACTGCCTCCCCCGCAAGGGAAAACTCAGATCCAGAAGTGACCATATCAAAGGCCCTGTCTATACACCAGGCACGGGAAGCCAAAGAATTTGTTAAATTAAATAAAAGGGTATTCTCCGCAGTTCCAGGAAGGACTAGGGTTATTAGGCATGACATTATAACCAAACCAGGGAAAAGGGTAAATCTTAAGCCTTGTAGAATACCTGCAGCTCGTAGAGAGGCAATTAGAGCAGAGGTTAAGAAAATGCTAGAACTTAAATTGTTTGCAAATGGCCTTATAACCCTTCCCAGATTGATGGGCAGCAACAATTGCTTCTCTAAGATCATTGCTGATGTCTTTCCTCCTTGGCATTGTGTTAACACACATCTGAATGCTCAAGACCAGCAAACTGCTAAAACTTAGGTTTTTATAGAGGTGGTCACACTTGCTGATGATCAATTAATCAAGGGCATTTGATTAGCAGCACCTGTCTGCTACTTAGCATCTTAATTCCTATGGAATCAGTAAGGGTGTACTTAGTTTTTCACACATGGCTCCTCCATTTTGGCTTTATTTTTGTTAAATAAATCATGACACTGTGTAATATGTCATGTGTTGCGGTTCATCTGAGGTTGTATTTACCTAATTTTAAGACCTGCTAAGGAACAGATGATTGTTATCATGTCCTGATATGTAAAACCATAGAGTTCAAAGAGGGTGTGCTTTCTTTTTCACACCACTGTATATTATTTAATACTATAAGGTTTTAGGTTGAGCACGTTTGCTTAGTAACTCTTAATTGATTGTTGCTTAGCAATTTGGGGCTATTTATGGGCTCCTGTTCAACCTATGGACATCTCCCTGAAGAAATCACCCTGTTTGTGATGGAACGCATTTGGTTGTCTGTCCAGCCATTGTGGCACAAGATGGGCAAAGTTTTTTTGGTGGATTCTGATCCACCTAGGATCGGCTTGAAAGAAATCCATAATATGTGATCCGCAGATGAGGAGAAGGATGAGTATAAATAGAGGTGCAGTCTTAAGATAAAGTAAGGATTAGCTGTGGGTGAGGGTGTTGCTTCTGTTCTTGCTGCTGTAGTATACTATTATACTATTATATTATAGTTTAAAAGGCAAAACATAATTAATTTCATATTTTATGTATTTCTTTCAGTGAAGTGGGTTCATTACTGTGACTGATTGTAGCCAATTATTCATTGGAATATATATATATATATATATATATATATATATATATATATATATATATATATATATATATATATATATATATATATTTATTTAAGTTATGGTGAGTAAAAAAAGTGACAAAAACCCTCCACAGCAAAGCATATAGCGAATGGAAATATACTGTATGCTCATTTGCATGACATAGGCAGGTCTGCAACCCAGCCTTTCACCATTATCACCCAGCACACAGCACTTCCACTGCAGCAAGGGATTCTGGGAAATGACGTGCAAATGAGCACACAGTGCCACTTTTTGCTTCAAAAACCATTTTAAACATGGTTCCCTATAGGCTTAAGCTTGCTGCATGGTCACAGCTTTGAGCACAGCCAGGGTTAAGATGCATAGCCAGAAAACCCACCCACAGACAGCTGTTTCGACCTTAATGGGTTTCATCAGTGTGGGGTTGGTTAACTGGCTATGTAATGAAGCAATGAGGGGAACCATGTTTAAAATGGTTTTTGAAGCAAAAAGTGGTTTTGAAGCACTGTGTGCTCATTTGCATGTCATTTCCCAGAATCCCTTGCTGCAGTGGAAGTGCTGTGTGCTGGGTGATAATGGTGAAAGGCAGGGTTGCAGACCTGCCTAAGACATGCAAATGAGCATACAGTATATTTCCATTTGATTATATATATATATATATATATATATATATATATATATATATATATATATATATACATATATATATATATATATATATATATATATATATATATATATATATATATATATATATATATGAGAGAGAGAGAGAGAGCAAGCAGCAGTTATACTATTATTATTATAAGACCAAGTCTTTATATTTCTGTGAAAAACTAATCCCAAGGATAAGTCATAAGCTTGCAGTTTCAGAGCATTTGCAGGGTAATTCTGACAGTTTTTGTCAATGATAGTCTGGGATAACAAGATTTCCATTTATCCAGTGCTGTAGTTTTGTTTTGTTTCCTAGTAATGACTAATTATTTACTCATACTTTATTGGTGATCGACAAATGGTGCTGTTTTAACTCTCAGAAGTAAAATAATTAGATTAACGTGTCTAATTGGAGAAATGCCAGTTATAGTCTTTTGAATAAATATTTAGAAAGTAGACATAGAGGCGGCCATCATTTTGTTGGTGGTCACTGTGGTGGCAACGGTGGTGGAAGCATTGGTGTCAGTGGTGATAAATTTGATCAAGATAAATCAGTAAAAAGTGGTTCTGTTGGTACTGGTGGCGATCCAGCTACAAGTAGTACTCGAAGTCATCATCATAATAACAGTCAGAAGTATAAGCAGAAGGACATTAATGAGACTGTCAATGAATCGCATTCACAGCAATTTGACTGAAAAAGGCACTCTTCCCCTGTCCCCTCCATCTTTTGTCTAGTAGAGGACAATGAAATTCCAGATAAGAAGAGATATAAAAAGGGAACTCAAAGAGAGAGGTCAAGTCAGCTGGCTATGTTCCTATCCCTTGCTAGTACGTCTGAAACTAAGATGGATAATGTATGAAAGCATAATATTGAGAATGTTAATACAGTACAACTGTCAGTTGTATTGCGAAAAAAACAAGGCCCGCCACCACCTCCACTACCACTGACACCACACCACCACCACTGACACCAATGCCCATTTCTGCAGTGCCTGAGGCTGTTACTGCTACCAGTGCTAACAACATGCCTACTTTCATTTTAAAAAGGCTTATCCTTCTTGTCACGCTTAAAAAAAGCAGCTAGTGCCGAACAAGTTCTGACATTGATGTTACTAGACTCTGAAGAGCTGATAAAACAGTCAGATGTTGAAGGTTGAAGAGTCATCGACATCATACATTTAATCACAAGGACTTAATGACTTTGAGGAGCCGGAGAAAGGACTTGACGAATCATTGGCTCAAATATCACTTGTTATGAATGAGGATTCTGGTGATGAGGATGTTGCTGATGCTGTTAAAGACTGTGATTTAAATAGCATTGGTGCTGGTGGAGGTGCCCTGGTCAATGAAGATGAATATATATATATATATATATATATATATATATATATATATATATATATATATATATATATATATATATATATATATATATGATAATGTTTCTTATAAAAGTGATAATACTGTGATCGTTCATCCTGATTGTGAAAATTCAGATTCAATTACCTGAAAAGTGATCAATATAACCATTATTACTATTATTATTATTACTACTATTATTATTATTATTATTATTAAAAATAATAATAATACCTACCCTGCATATTAATTTTTTTTAAATAAACAGAAGCCATCATCTTCATCATCACATACACTGATGTTTTCATCAAACAGGGTCACGTTGCATACTGTAGTTACAGCTATGAGGGATTTTTAACGACAGATTACTCCGCCGGCAGTTTTAAAAAATTTTAATTTGCTACGGCGCATTCATTTGTCGTCCATTTTTTTTTTCTTAGCATACCATGACGGGTGAGAAATAAACGCAATCTGCAAACGGATTTATGTTGATCCCGCTGGGGAGGTTAATTCAAAGCCCTCAACAGTGCCGTATATAGGGATTTTAAATAATACGTACGGATTGAAGTTGCAAAAATCCATCGGAATGCAGAACGACTTGTGCCAGGAAAGCACAGGAAATTCAGAGGAACGGATTTTGAGAGTTCTGCCTATCCCTAGTCATGGCGTCATCCTGTCCGAAGCCGCATGGCAGGGTGCTGTAAAGCGATCAACTCACCAGAACTCCTTACCTTTGAGATCCGAGAGGAGGGGTTTATCCTTACTGACACTGCCTGGATTCACTCTCAGTTCCCTTTGAAGTCTTCACTAGCTTTTTCCTCCCCGGACCCGACGGTTGGTAACATTTCAACTTTATCTCTTAAAGCCAAATTATACCTTTCTCCTGTGAATGAGCAATTTTCTATATCTTTGTGAGATTAAAACTGTTAAAATATTATTCTATGCAGCACACAATTTTTATTTGTATATTTTAGACTTTAACCTTGCGGTTGGTAAATCAACAAAGAAGCTGCCCAAGACTCTTTGGGCCTTGTTCTAGTAGCTTTGGTAACCAACTCATCAAGGATTTTGAGCAGTTCTCGCAAAATTTGCAAGGTTGCTATTCAGAAAGCCTTGATGAGTTGGCAAACTGGTACGGGGACTGCATTTTCAGATGAGTTCTCACTCCTGGCCAAACTCACCGAGCGGGAGCTTAAAAAAGTCAAAATTGCGCCATTTCGAGAAAATAACACTATTCTATTAGCCTCGAGAATCTCATTGAGGCTCTGGAATAGCGTGTTTCTCAAAGAACTAATCTCGCCACCCCACGGGTGGCAGTATATGATCTGAGAGCATCGGTTTGAAGCCAGGAGTCTGATATGCATTAATACCAGCTTTGGAGAACCCCGGCTAATATCCAATGCAATAAAAATATATTTACAGGCAGCTTCATTACCTCAGCGGTTAACCGCTAAGGCAATGAAGGGGTTAACTACCAGTGCTCAGTTTATTGTGGGTATCGAGGGTGGGTGAAGGTGGTATTTGGCCCTTGGTGGGTGTTATGGACTTCCAGGGGGGTTGTGGGAGGAGTTAACCCCCTCATTACCTTAGTGGCTCCTACGTAACCCCTCCTGCTACCCACCGAGTAGGCATAAACATCCACTATGGGCCAAATACCACCTTCACCCACCCCCGCTACCCATAATAAACATTAGAACACAATACTAGCCAATACACCCATTCATTGCCAGTGTGGGTACCTATGCCCTCAATGGGAGCAAAAATAATCCCAATAGCCAGGCTGAAGGCCAACCTCATTTCCATCTTCCCCATCCATGTCCTCATTGGGCAGCAACAGTACAATAAAAATACAAACTAATGGCCCCAAACCCCTTAATCACCTTAGCGGTTAGTAACCCCCCTCCCCCGCTACTCACTGAGGTAGCCTAACCACCCTCCCCAGGGTAACTACCCCACCCTCTACCCATTGATTGGCACAGTTGTACATCATGCCCATATAATATGGGCATGATTAGCCACTATGTAAGTCAATAGACAACCTAAAAAAATCACTAAAAATAAACCAGAATAAAAAAAATTACCAAAAATAAACCAAGAATTAAACAAAGCAAACAACAAAAATAAGATAGAATTTAAAAAAGCAATCACACAAAATAAGAATAAAAAATACACAAGAATTAAACAAAACAATCAACAAAAATAGATATCAATGAAATAAAACAAGCCTTTGCCAAAAAATGCATTGCTTGTCACTGTATTGATGTATAGCCCTAAAGGGGCATAGATAAATACATTAATACCCCTTAATTACTATAGCGGTTACAAACCGCTAAGGTGATTAAGGGGTTAGGGGCAATTAATTTGTATTTTTTATTGGTGTGTTCCTGCTAACAGAGGACAAGGATGGGGAAGAAGACGAAGGCGGCCTTCATTCTAACAGGGGTAAGTCGACATTTTATTTACTTTATGCTGGCTAGATAATGTTTTATTTGGAATGGGCAAATTAGCTATTATCCAGATCTGGATAATAGTAATTTTGCCCATTACTATACTGTATGTGTTAGGGGAGTGTTGGAGTGTTGTTGGGGGTATAGGAGGTGGGTAGTAGGGTTGTTGTATTTTTTAATGTTTGTTGGGGGTAGAGGGTAGTTGTCCCAGGGCGGGGGGGGGTGTTTAGGCCTCTCGGATGGGTAGCGGGAATGGTTAACCCCTTTATTACCATAGCGGTTCCCACCGGTATGGTAGTGAAGGGGTTAACTCATTCTGAAACCTTCCCGTTGGGCCTAACCCCCCACCCTGGGGCAACTACCCCTTTCATCCACCCTCTCTGCCACCAATAAACAGGGTACTCTGGTTTAACCCCTTCATTGCCTTAGCGGGTAGTCGCTAAAGTAATGAAGCTGTTTTTATTTAAATTTGAATACAAGTGTGCAGGAGCAGGGTGTCTCCGTAGCTGAACCGCATAATTTCAGATCCGGGGACCCCCTGCTTCACGTGTTACAGACCCCGTTATGGGGTGTCGGCATCCCAATGCAATGTTTAAATCTACCGTGTCACATGACCGGGACATTTAAATGCATAGGAGATACCGGCACCTCATACCGGGTCCTGTAACTCCGGAAGCATACAGTGCTCCCACTGCAGCAAGTGATTATGGGAAATGACATGCAAATGAGCACACAGTGCCACCTTTTCATTCAAATCCATTTTGACATGGATCCCTATATGCATGTCAACCACTACTAAAACCATCATAAGCACAGACCTAATCTGCAGCTTTCCTCTGCATACTGTCCAGCCTGTCATCTTTCATCTAGGCTTAGCAGATCCAGGATAATAATCTTAACTATTTTAAGATCTTATGTTGCAACGTTCAACTGCAAAGTTAGAAAGTCATGTGAGGCCCAATAAACAGTTTCTGTAATTGCTTATATGATCCTGCTGGCTTCAAGGAGTACTGTAACATGGCTGACTTCTTCTCTTGCGATAGAAAATGCCCGGGCGCTACCACAGAAATATATGTGTGGGAAGAATAAACAGTTTTTTTCAGAACAAAACAACCTTATAGGGTATATAAGGTTCCCATCTACTTCAAATTCTCTTCCTGCGGCTCAAGACCCCAATAGGACCTATCCAGGATCCTTAATAGTACAAGAAAACAAGAAAAACAGGGGGAGTACAGGTTGAGGGATAATACAAATGCTAAAAACACTCTAATTAGATTCGAGGACATATAATCCTAGATCATTGAAAGTGATTGTGG
The DNA here is from genome assembly GCF_040206685.1 of Ascaphus truei. Taxonomy (NCBI): domain Eukaryota; kingdom Metazoa; phylum Chordata; class Amphibia; order Anura; family Ascaphidae; genus Ascaphus; species Ascaphus truei. Next base: position 317,514,910 of record NC_134486.1, read on the forward strand.
TGAAGTGTGAAATAACATAAACACTTACATGGCCTTGTGTAAATGCTGTCACAGCAAGGTTTCTTTAGTTTACTTCTTTATCTTCTGTATCTTCCTGGTGCGATTCTTTCTTTTCCTTTGATCCAAATGATGGCCTCTTCAATCTTTCTATGAATATGGATTGCGGTGTTGCCCTCGAAGCAGAAATGGAGTGAAAAACAAAATGTGAGGGACAATTCAAATAGGGTATTATATGTCCTCGAATCTAATTAGAGTGTTTTTAGCATTCGTATTATCCCTCAACCTGTACTCCCCCTGTTTTTCTTGTTTTCCTGACTTCTTCTCTTATAGCGAAAATCCAAGCTGAAGACTTTTATTTGCATTTTTTAAACCATAGGCTTGAAGCAGGGGGTCTCCGGAGCTGAACCCCATTAATTTCAGCTCTACGTACCCCCTGCAACCGTAGTTTCTTACCCCCCATAGGGGCGGGGGTGGTAGCTGCTCTGCTCAGTTAGTAGGGTTCACGCAGTGGCGGACTTTCAAAGCTCCCGCACCCTGTAGGCCAATAGAAAGCTGTGATCATAAGGTTTGGCTTCCTATTGGCCCACATGACCGGGGGCTTTAAAATTTGCTGATACTCACATCCTTTTAGAGGTATGTATTTTGGGTAGCAGGGGGTCCCTGGACCTGAAATTTACAGGGTTCAGTTCTGGTGACCCCCTGCTTCAAACCTATGTTAAACAGTAATTTAAAAAAAGCATGACTTTAACTTTTTTCTAATTGAATCACCACAAAATCTATTTGCTTAAATGTCTCAGGAAAACCTGTAATCAGCTGGCAAACAAGAGCACATAAAAGAGTGAATAGCAAGGAAAGTAGGAAAAGAAAAGTAATGTGAAACATTCAATATGTTTTCCATCTTTGATCCTTGATCCAAGTTTCCTCATCCTCTTCCATGTGTGGGTTCAGGGAAATATTTGTCATTCCTCTCTGCTTTTCACTTCACTGGCATTTTCATCAGGGTAAATCAGTATTCAGGTTACATTACCATAACTTTTGATCACCTTCCAAAAAGTTCCCTTCCCCAGACAGTATAAATCCTACAGTATCATACAGTGTGTCTCAGGAAGAAGGAGTGCGATAATATTCATCTTCCTATTTTATAAAAAGAAATAGAAAGCACACAGCAGTGCTTTTTATTCTTTCTTTCTCTTTCTTTTATCCTTCTATGAAAAGTTTCCTGTGTTCCACCTCCCTCTAGTGGAAAACCATTGAGACAAAAATATAGTTATAAACTAAATCAGTAATCTACAGTAACTGACATATTATTAATATTGTAATTACACTTTTTTTTACATTAAAAAAATCATAGTGTGTATGGGTTTCAATTTCTCTACAAATATTCCATTGCCACCTAGCATAACATAATTTCAGGAATTTTAAGTACTGAATATTTAATTTTCCTTGAGTTTATCTTTACAACTAGAATTACTCATGAACTTTTACATGCAGCATGAAAAAAACTGTTAGGAAGTATCATATAGTCCCAAGACATAGCTTTAACCTGCAACAGTATCTAAAGTACTTGACATCTCCTATTTCATGTGATGTATTATATGACTTTGCTTTCCACAACAGTGTCTCTTCAAGAAACCTTGATCAGGGCTCACTAGTTCAGCTACTGAATTTGATCTGGGTGATTAAGCATGTGTAGCTAGTGGAGGCTCTTGGTTTTGCAGGGCCATAAGCAAAAATTTAAAAGGTGCCCTTAAAGGGTCAGATTCTGGTACACCAAAACAGTAACATGTATAAGGATCATATCTGGGTGATTGATGCCTTTTTTTAAAACCAAAATCTCACACCTATACAGTAAGTATTTTTTGTAATACTTTGAATAAGTTAGTTTGTAAACATGATGAGCCGAGACTTGCGAGGTGGTTGATTTCCTCTGACTACTTCCTTTATGTCTGATGTCTCTGAGAACACTGGTGATAACAGAGGCTTAGGAAGCAAAATAATGGTGAAGTGTGCGAGAGAGAGCAGAGTCAAAAGCAATCCAGGGTCAAACACAGGTAATAAGGCATTATAACTTGAGGTTATAGTTAAGTGCAAAGTCCGGAACAGATCCAAGGTCATACACAAGATAGCAGGCAAGGTAACTTGAGGGGTTAGGCAAGACAAAGTGCAGAGCAAATCCGAGGTCAAACACAGGGAAGCATATACAGCAGCGGCAGCTTTTATTCGAAGTAATCACCGGCTTGTACCTGGCATGTTCCTGGAATGCCACGCTGTTCACCCGGAGCATGCCGGGCTCCCAGCCAGGGTCATGCCCGGCTGACGCGCGGTTGATGTGTTTATTGATAATGGTTTGGATTTTAATAGGCTGCAATGCTTCGCGTGTCCGCCAGATGGCAGAAATTCATGAATTGTAATGCGCCAAATCAGTAATGTGTCGGCTTGCAGGTGTTTCGTTTAAAAAAGAAACCGTACCACAGTGTGCTATTGTAACTTGGCCTTGGCCTTGAGACTGAAGGAAGAGGTTGCAAAAATGTATCAATTTAGGCTTTTCATATTAAAGAAAGACAAAGACCAGTTTCAGTTTGTGTTACACTATTCTGCAGAGACCCACCATGAGTGTTCAAGTGCAGCCCGCTTTCCAAAAACCTGACAGAAGTTACGCGTATTTGATATGGGCCGCGATTAATGCAACAGAGGATAAGATGGCAACAGTTGCTCAAATGTATCAGTATTTTATCGAAAACTATGACTTTTACAAATTTTCGCCAACTCCTCATACGTGGAAGCGTGCAGTAAGGAAAAGGTTATGTAGTGACCCCTGTTTTCACCGTATTGAGCCCCAATTTGTTGGAGGGTATTGGTGAGTGTCACCGGATTTTTCCCATATCTATGATCATGGAGGCGGCAAAAGGCAAAGGGTCGTGTTAAAACCAACTAAGAAGCGACAGTCGCTGCCAAGCAATGCACCAGCACCAGCACCGGCTTCCAATGACGGTCCCACTGTCAGTGACAACCCTGAGCCTGAGGCTGAGCTGGATTTGGCGTGCAGTTTTGATGAAGCTTGCATGTACCTAAGCGATTTCCAGCCTCACCTGCTGACTACAGGTGGACTAGTCCCGCTGCCAACTATCGACGTGGATGATGAAGAAAGCTGGACTGGCAGTGGACCGGCGCCAGCGCCAGCTGAATGGGAAATTCAATGGTGAGTACTGTCTTGTTGCCGTATTATTTTGGTGGGGCTGGCTGGGTACTTCTTTAGGGGGCTGACCATTACTGTACATTAAAACTTTTCTTTTTGTTTTTTCTCAGAAAAGAAAACGGCTAATGGGGGGATTTCGATGGATAATATTGTACTGTATGCTGATGTTTTCCGGCCGTACAGTATACTGTGTAATAAACCCGAATAAATAAAACTATGCATTTATTCTACATGTTCAGTATTGTTTCATTATGTGTCTTCCACAGTATACTGTACAGTGGTATACAGTGCCTAACATCTGGGGGCAAAAAGAATTTTATTTCTAGGTGCCCTAGAACAGAAGTTCTCACGCCAATTGCCCGTGAACTTGACCGAGGCCCTAAGTAGTTCCCACGCCAATTGCGTGAATATAATGTAAAATAACCCGTTCTGTGGGTCTGAGCGGGTTGAAATTTACCTGGTCCTCATGCGGGAGGACCCTTGCCATAGTGGCAAAATATCTGCCTTGCACGACCCCCGAAACCGGAGATACAAAAAGACAGTTTAAAAGCACATTACCAAAGTGGCTTTTTTTCTGCCATGCAAGTCAATGGCAGAAACCTGAACTTTAACATCGCCCTGACTCCGTTCTGTTGCCGCGACAGGGTCGCAATTTGCCATGCAATCCTGCCGCAACGAGGACTACATGGTGACCGAATCTGAGCCCTCTAGGTCGAACGGAACCGGAGTTGTGGGTTCCAGGTTTCTGCTCATTCTGACTTAGCCGGTTCAAAGCTTTCTCCGCCATTGCGCTCAATGGTCGGACCCTCCTTGCCGGCGTGACGCTTTCTCGTCGCCATTACTGCTCGGACCCTGTTGGGGTCAAGTGAGGGGGTTCCTAACATCTAGGGGCAAAATGAATTTTATTTCTAGGTGCCCTAGAACAGAAGTTCCCACGCCAATTGACCTAGTTCCCACGCCAATTGCCGTAGTTCCTACGCCAATTGCGCGACCAGGCAGTAAAAAAACAGTGCAGCAAGCCTCTACATTTGTTACACTGGCAAAGGAGAAAATGGAAACAATGTGAGGCAATTCAACATGTTCTTTTATTGGTGGAGTCAGTACAAAAACATTTATTTACAAATACTGTACAATGTTGAAACATTTAAAGTGCACAGCAATTCTAACCATCAACACACAATAATACATACTGCAGCCATTATGAAATTCTTCTGCCACAAAACATTTTTGGTACATGGGGCAAAGGGAGTTAAAGTGACTTGCTTTTTATGTACTGTACTGTATTTGGGGGTTGTCTTTGGGGGTTTATTCATCAAATTATTATGATGAACTGCCTTTTGAAATGACACTGCTGTTAACTATTTCCGCCACACACCTCCAGAGTTTTTAATCCCTCAATAGCCAAGCGTTAATCGGCTGAGTCACCCTAGCCTACCATCCCCCTCTCTCCACTGGGTCGTTGATCTTCTGCATATTGCCATTGTGTTCTTAATCTGCCCATAGCCGAGCTACAAACACTCAGTACGCCTGCGTCTAATCACACCATCCCCCTCCCCCAACCCTTAGAGGCCTGTTGTTTGAACGGTAATGCTTTGGAAAATCCCCTCTCGAATTTGAAATGTAATCTGATGTGCACAGCACTGTGAGAATTGAGAGTACACTGATACAGTATTTCATCAGGGTGTGAAAATATTTGTCAGTCACTATGGTTTACAGTCACATGTTTTTAATACAATACAGTACATTCTTTAATATCTTTAAAATAAAAATATATAAATCCTGTATATAAGTATAATGTAACATAATCCGTTCTGTGGGTCTGTTCAATGTTGAAACATTTAAAGTGCACAGCAATTCTAACCATCAACACACAATAATACATACTGCAGCCTTTATTAAATTCTTCTGCCACAAAACATTTTTGGTGCATGGGGCAAAGGGAGTTAAAGTGACATTTTAAGTAACATCTCCTTTATTAAAGAAACCCAGTACTGTATACAGTACAGTACAGTGGGATGGTGCGCAACACTGTCAGTCAGACCTGCACCAGTTCAGTCCTAGAGGGCAGCAAACAGGGCAGGTTTTCAGGGCAACATTGAAAACCGTGCCTGTTTGCTGCCCTCAGGGACTGGAGTTGTGCATGTCCTGTGGAAAAAAACACACAACAACATCTCCTTTGTTTAAGTACAGCGGGTACTGTAGGGCAAAACATGTACAGTACAATACAGTTCAGCACAACAGTATGGTCTCACTGACAGTCCTCCACATTGTCCAGCCATGGCCGATTCCTTGCATGGCGCAAAACACCATTAATGCAGTCTCGAACGCCTTTCATTACAGGGTCTGTAACTGTATAAAAGCGCCGCATTTCTTCCACAATGTTTTTCCTTAAATTGGCAGGAAGGGCCTTTTTAACGCGATTTCCTTCGTAGTTCACTTTGAACACCCACTCGCAGTACAACGTGTAGGGAACATGGTGCTTAAAAATGATCAAGGCATACTTGTGGGGTGCACCAGCACTCATCACCCTATACTTCTCCCTGAGCCCCGGTGGCAGATCGCACAGGGTGATGTCGGGCACTGTTTCGATGCGAGCGGGTGTAGGTCTTTTGGGAACGGGTGTGCTTGTGGCGACGGGCGATGGTAGGATGTCTGGGAGGAAGATTTCCTCCGGTCGTGGTTGCCGTGTTCTCTCCTGGTATGGTCTTGACGGGGTTTTCATGTCCTCCTCAACGGCATACATGTACACTACATCTTCTGGTGGAGGGGGTGCGCTTGGTGATGGAAGGGGGTCGAAGGTCCCATTCATCACATCCATGTCACCCTCCTGCTCCGGCGTTGGGGAAACAGGGGCATTAGCACCGAGCAAATAATGTATGCCTGCAATGTCAGCCTCTATCTTCTCCATCCGTTGATCCATCCGTTGCTCCATTTGTAGCATCCGTTGCTCCACATTTAACATGGTCTCCAGAAGCAGATCTATCTTTGCCAGCACAATAGAATTCCCGTGGAGATCCACACTTATCCCATTCAGGATCCGGTCCAACGAGCTGCTTCTTGTGCATGGCGTCTGGACATCTGGGGGGATGGGTTCAACGGAGGATGAGATGGGGGTTCCATGGAGAGAAGCAGCATCGATGGAGAGTGGAGGATGTGACCTGTGGATACCCGGTAGAGGAGAAGCGGCAGCGTCGTCGAAGAGGGATGGAGAAGGTGACCTTTGGATTTCCGGGCAAGAAGCAGAGTCGTCTAAGCGCAAAGGAGACAGTGACCCGTCGTCAGATGGAACCGGAGAAGATGGGGGTGGAGAAGACGGGATGAAGATTTCCGGGACAGCTACAGCAGAGTCGTCGAAGCATATGGGAGGAAGTGGTCTGCGGGTCCGATGGGTTGGCTGCCATTCGTTCTGCGTCGAGAGTACATCACTGTATATCTTCTTCACATAATGAGGCTTACGTCTAAGAAAAGCCTTAACCTTTGGGGTCAGCAGAAGGTTTTCTTTATTGGCCTTAGCCTGTCGCTTTGCCCTTGGCGTGGAAACGGCAACCGCCTTTCGCTTTTTCAGCATGACAGGCACGGCAGAGGTGAGAGGGTTCTTGCGTCCATAGAACCGGGGATGCTCCATGGAAGCAGGTGGCACAATGCAGTACAGTATCTGGACAAGGGCAAGGTCAGATAAAGATCATGGAGTGGTGGCCTATGCAAAGTGTGTGACCTTTTATGCATGGCGACCAGGTACAGGTGTTGAAAGTGGGCGTGTGAGTCATTACCGTATAAATACACCATCCATTTTGTGTATTGACTGCACATAGAATACACATCGACTAAACATCGAATATACATTCTTGTGTTTGTATTTCTTTCTACTCGCAGCCATGCCTGTTAAAAAGATTTCAAAGGAGCTCAGCATGCGAATTAAGGAGATGTACACGAGCGGACACCGAATTGCTACTATCCAATGCTGGTTAGCTACTTGTGGCCTCGTTGTGCCATTAACCACCGTGAGCTATCATGCACACGGACAAAACAGAGACCGGAAAAAGGCACCAAGGGTAACAAACGCGTAAGTATATTTATAAAACTTAACAAAAAAAAAATATAGAAAACTGTACTGTACATCTACAGTACAGTTCTGTATCTATTGTAATACTGTTGTTATTTCTGTTGATTTATATTATAACACACAGTAGTTTGTCTATTTATATTTATAGTACAGCAGTATACATTTTTGTATATTTCAATTAATCTTACAACGGTATATACTGTATAGGATGTACTGTATATTTATATTTATATTACAACAGTATATTTATTTTGCATATTAATATTTATAGTACAACAGTATATATATTTTGTCTATTTATATTTATAGTACAGCAGTATACATTTTTTGTATATTTCAATTAATCTTACAACGGTATATACTGTATAGGATGTACTGTATATTTATATTTATATTACAACAGTATATTTATTTTGCATATTAATATTTATAGTACAACAGTATATATATTTTGTCTATTTATATTTATAGTACAGCAGTATACACCTGTACATTTTTTGTATATTTCAATTAATCTTACAACGGTATATACTGTATAGTATGTACTGTATATTTATATTTATATTACAACAGTATATTTATTTTGCATATTAATATTTATAGTACAACAGTATATATATTTTGTCTATTTATATTTATAGTACAGCAGTATACATTTTTTGTATATTTCAATTAATCTTACAACGGTATATACTGTATAGGATGTACTGTATATTTATATTTATATTACAACAGTATATTTATTTTGCATATTAATATTTATAGTACAACAGTATATATATTTTGTCTATTTATATTTATAGTACAGCAGTATACATTTTTTGTATATTTCAATTAATCTTAATATTTATATTTATATTACAACAGTATATTTATTTTGTATATTAATACATACATTTTATATTGCTGCATATTAATAAAACAATATAATTTCTTTACATTGTAGGGAGACAACTGTTCTGGTAGACAAAATAAGTGAGAAGAATGATGAGAGGAGTGCATTAAGGGTTAAAAACACTCTGCAGGAAAAGCACAATCTGACTGTATCCGAGACCAGCATAAAGAAGATGAGACGCAGCATTGGATGGAAATATGGACGTGTGAGGTTAGTCCTGGACAGTACAGGAGGTAAAAGTGTTGTTTAGCAAACTGTACTGCACTGTGCCGCAAAAAAAAAAAATCCTTGTCATTACAGAGCGTACCCCATGATACGGGACGCAAACAAAATCAAAAGAGTGCTCCAGGCCCAGGCATGGATCGACAGTGGGGAGACTTTCCAGGATTGCATCTTCACTAATGAGTCTACTGTGTTGCTGGAGAGATTTGCAAGATTTGCGTTCCACTAAAAAGGCCGCTTATCTTTGAAGCCGCGGCCAAAACACCCTGTGAAGCTACATGTGTGGGGTGCCATCTCTAGGCGTGGACCGGGATGCATTGTCATCTTTGAAGGTAAAATTTATCAAATATAATGTCGCCTAATGCACTGTACTTGACTAGTGTTGCCTTACCTTATGCACTGTACTGTACTATTGTGCAGTTTTTTGAGCACTTTTCTTTTCTTGCTATAGGAATCATGAATAAAGCTTTCTTCCAAGACAACATTGTGCCCGAGATAGTGCAATACATCACACGCGACTTCCCCAATGGTCACCGCTTTTACCAGGACAACGATCCCAAGCACACTGCGTCAACGGCGCATATCCTTGAGCGCGGCATCAACTGGGTGAAGACGCCAGCGGAGTAAGTGCAGTAGACCGTGTCCCATTTTTGTTTCCCACTGTTTTTAGCTCTTAAACCAATTGTCCTTTCTTTCCAATGACAGGTCGCCAGACTTCAATCCGATCGAAATGGTCTGGCATCAGCTGAAGGACCATATCCGGAAAGTGGCAAAACCCTCCAAAAAGGACGAGTTGTTGAAAGGCATACTGAGTTTTTGGTACGATGTACTCACCGTGGAACGCTGCAATAAATATATAGACCATATTGCCACTGTGTTGCCCATTGTCATCGTGCGTAATGGGCAAGCATCAGGAAAGTAGTACTGTGCTGTAGTATTGTAAGTACAGTATGTTACAGGTAAGTATGGCACAGATTTTTTCTTTACAGATAGTAAGAGTATACAGTAGTTAGTTTTTTCTTTACAGAGAGAGCAGCACCAGCCATCAGGTTACAGTACATAGAATTTAACAGTAGTCAGAGTATACAGTAGTTCCAGTACAGTATACAGTAGACTCGTTTGACAGTACTACAGTAACTGCCTACTAACTGCCCCATTTTTTTTCTTTTCAGAGAAAGCTGCACCAGCCACCTACAGTAGTTCTGCCCTAATACAGTACAGTAACTGCACTAATTTTTGGTTTTCTTGTCGTTCCAGGAAAAACGGTGGCCTAGGGGGATGGCGGCGTTGTGTCCAGTCAAATCTGCTTTTACAGTCAAATGTACAGTATATAAACAGCAGCAATGATGTACACAAAACCTCTCCTCTCTCAATGAACTACTGTACTGCAGACAGAATGAGGAAAAGATAATGACTAAAGAAAAAATAATTTTACTATACAGTATATACCAGGATTTATATATTTTTATTTTAAAGATATTAAAGAATGTACTGTATTGTATTAAAAACATGTGACTGTAAACCATAGTGACTGACAAATATTTTCACACCCTGATGAAATACTGTATCAGTGTACTCTCAATTCTCACTGTGCTGTGCACATCAGATTACATTTCAAAATCGAGAGGGGATTTTCCAAAGCATTACCGTTCAAACAACAGGCCTCTAAGGGTTGGGGGAGGGGGATGGTGTGATTAGACGCAGGTGTACTGAGTGTTTGTAGCTCGGCTATGGGCGGATTAAAAACTCAATGGCAATATGCAGAAGGTTAACGACCCAATGGAGAGAGGGGGATGGTAGGCTAGGGTGACTCAGACGATTGACGCTTGGCTAGGGAGGGATTAAAAACTCTGGAGGTGTGTGGCGGAAATAGTTAACAGCAGTGTCATTTCAAAAGGCAGTTCATCATAATAATTTGATGAATAAACCCCCAAAGACAACCCCCAAATACAGTACATAAAAAGCAAGTCACTTTAACTCCCTTTGCCCCATACACCAAAAATGTTTTGTGGCAGAAGAATTTCATAAAGGCTGCAGTATGTATTATTGTGTGTTGATGGTTAGAATTGCTGTGCACTTTAAATGTTTCAACATTGTACAGTATTTGTAAATAAATGTTTTTGTACTGACTCCACCAATAAAAGAACATGTTGAATTGCCTCACATTGTTTCCATTTGCTCCTTTGCCAGTGTAACAAATGTAGAGGCTTGCTGCACTGTTTTTTTACTGCCTGGTCGCGCAATTGGCGTAGGAACTACGGCAATTGGCGTGGGAACTAGGTCAATTGGCGTGGCAACTTCTGTTCTAGGGCGCCTAGAAATAAAAAATAGGAACCCCCTCACTTAACCCCAACAGGGTCCGAGCAGTAATGGCGGCGAGAAAGGGTCACGCCGGCGAGGAGGGTCCTACCATTGAGCGCAATGGCGGAGAAAGCTTTGAACCGGCTAAGTCAGAATGAGCAGAAACCTGGAACCCACAACTCCGGTTCTGTTCGACCTAGAGGGCTCAGATTTGGTCACCATGTAGTACTAGTTGCGGAAGGATTGCATGGCAAATTGCGACCCCCTCGTGGCAACAGAACGGAGTCAGGGTGATGTTAAAGTTCAGGTTTCTGCCATTGACTTGCATGGCAGAAAAAAAGCCACTTTGGTAATGTGCTTTTAAACTGTCTTTTTGTATCTCTGGTTTCGGGGGTCTTGGAAGGCTGATATTTTGCCACTATGGCAAGGGTCCTCCCGCATGAGGACCAAGTAAATTTCAACCCGCTCAGACCCACAGAACGGGTTATTTTACATTTTATTCGCGCAATTGGCGTGGGAACTACTTAGGGCCTCGGTCAAGTTCACGGGCAATTGGCGTGGGAACTTCTGTTCTAGGGTACCTAGAAATAAAATTATTTTTGCCCCCAGATGTTAGGCACTGTATACCACTGTACAGTATACTGTAGAAGACAAATAATGAAACGATACTGAACATGTAGAATAAATGCATAGTTTTATTTATTCGGGTTTATTACACAGTATACTGTACGGCCGGAAAACATCAGCATACAGTACAATATTATCCATCGAAATCCCCCCATTAGCCGTTTTCTTTTCTGAGAAAAAACAAAAAGAAAAGTTTTAATGTACAGTAATGGTCAGCCCCCTAAAGAAGTACCCAGCCAGCCCCACCAAAATAATACGGCAACAAGACAGTACTCACCATAGAATTAAAATTCATTTTCCCCCAGATGTTAGGAACCCCCTCACTTCACCCCAACAGGGTCCGAGCATGTACAGTACAGTACTTTAAAATAAAATTAAATATGCAATTTTACTATTACTGCGCGCGCACGCACTGTAGGTTGAACCGCGAAGGTATTAGACTTCAAAAACAACAGCTCGCAAACGCCACCATGCGTTTTCACACGGCATTGCAGTATTGCAGCCAGCGGGAATAAAATGCTTAAATCACGGGCGCGAAATAACGCAATACACTCCGGGAGAAAACAATACTAAACCGCACATCACCGGGATATTCTGAAATTCGCGAAACTAGCCGAGTTCGAATAAAGTTTGTAGCCACTGTAGTAAATTTACAGTGGCGAGAAAAAGTTTGTGAACCCCAATGATAATTATGGAAATTCCATAGTTTTTCGATGATGACCTTCTTGAACCAAAACCACACTTTTCTTAAAAATCCAAAAGGGTTTATATTAACCAATTCCATGTCTTTTTAAACAAAGTGATGTATGCATTACACAAACAATGAGTAATTAAGAGTCAAGGTCTGTGCAAAAGTAAGTGAAACCCTGGTTTTATCAGCTAAATTAAAGGGGATAATTAAAATCAGACATTTAAATAATTAGGTAGATCTTTGGAAGGCCCCACCCGATATAAAGATCAGAAACTTTGTGAGTTTGGTCTTTACCATACAGGTGTGTGAAAAAACGTCATGCCACGATCAAAAGAAATCTCTGTGGACCTCAGAAAAACAGTTATTGATGATCATCAGTCTTGAAAGTGTTACACAATCCTTTCTAAGGATTTGGGGCTCCACCAATCCACTCATACAGAAAGTCTACAAATTGAGAATGTTCAAGACCACAGTGACTCTACCCAGAAGTGGTCGTCTTATCAAAATCTCTCCAAGAACAAACTGGCAAATCATCCAAGAAGTCACAAAGAACCACACAGTATCATCTAATGATCTGTAGGCCACTCTCGCCTTGGCTAATGTGAGTTTCATGCACAACTATTAGAAAAAGACTAAACAAAAATGGTGTTCATGGAAGGATAGCCAGGAGGAAACCACTGCTTTCTAAAAAGAATATTGCTGCCTATATGAAGTTCCCCACAAAAGCACATAAATGATCCATAAGACTTCTGAAACAATGTTCTCTACCTAGACAAGTAGAGTAAAATCCTAAGGGGTTCACAAACTTTTTCTCACGGGTGTAGCTGGCAGGAGACAGGAACAGGGACTTGCACTGTAGGGCAGAGCAGAGATGCAATGCAATGAACAGCGTAACTTCCTGGACTTTAAATACTGTAGCACTCAACCAGGAAGAGGGACAGTCTTACTGTACATCACAATATATCTGGGAGTTGTAGTTTTCTCCTGTGTTTCAAGCCTTGTGGACACTTGCAATACTGCAGCCAGAATGAGCACCCATGAGGGCAGGATTTCCTAATACTGCATATCCTGGCTAATCGCCAACAAACTGATCTGACAATGTCACTGTGTGTTCAACAAAGGTTCGCTCTCTGATGGTGGGATAAGGTCATAGAAAACACTATGACAGTCACGTTTCAGTGCCTGTGGCAAAGGTAGAAAGAGGGACTTCCCCTAGGTTTGGATTTTGGGCTCCAAGGGGGGTCTTCTAATTTATATATAGATCTGGAATCTCTAAACTAATACTGCTACACAAATTGTGGGAAAGACAGATAATATGAATTATGGGATAAAAAGGAAATGGTGTCTCCTGATTGCTCACAATTCCAAAGATGAGTGGGAGATTGTAGACCTGCCCTAATGAGCTAGGGAGGGAGGCTGTTAATATTGTAATTGAGGACCATGGAGGAGGGGGTGGGGCAGGCGGGGAGGAAGGTTTTTGGGGGTGGAGGAGCCAGAACACCTGACAATTACTGCTTCAACTTAACAGGTGTCACAACATTTTCTGTTGCAGTGGTCATTATTTGAGATTATTAGTAGTGATTGACATGTTTTGCAGCATGACTACTTTGATAGAGGATACTTCTATCTATTACTACCATAGTTTATAAGAGAGTGAGAGAGACTGAGAGAGACACAGAGAGAGAGAGAGAGAGAGAGAGAGAGAGAGAGAGAGAGAGAGAGAGAGAGAGAGAGAGAGAGAGAGAGACTGAGAGAGACATACTGAGACAGACAGACAGAGAGACTGAGAGACTGAGAGACTGACTGGCTGGTTCCCCCATCTCTAGTGGGTAGTACACAAAATTAGTACTAATTTCTACAGAGGTTTAGCTTTAATCAAAAATTCACCTCTATTTTGAGGGATAAAAGGAGTTACAGTATCTGTCATACAGCCTCATTTATGGAACTTAGTGAGACGTGTGTGTTTAACCATTGAAAAGACATGGGGACATTTTTACTAAGCGGTGCTATGCCATAAGACACATTTCTTGTTTCTTCAAGTGAACGGGTCATAAGGTGTAGTTTCAGCACAAATATATGCAATCAGTACTGCATAAGTATGCATCCGTTAAAATAGGTTACCAAATATGCAGTTTGTCCAATGAAATGAATTGACAGACTGCTATGCTTGTACCTGTTTGAGTGCCTTATTGTATTTTTGAGAATGGCAAATGATCTGAAACACACACAACCATTCTGCCATAGCATATTCTGCACTCCCAGGAACTGGTAACTGACGTGACTCTCAGAGACCATTGGGAGCAACACAGAGTAAAAAGGAGGGCTTCCTTTTGGTACCATACAGTGGTGGCAATATGGTGCTCAGAGTACACGGACCTATATGTTAATAAAGGGAGAATGAAAGCTGACTGGGGAGTGATCAGTAACTATAAGTAGTACAAAAACCTATAATGGGGCTCTAGTCACCCTGAAGGTAGGGGTAGGTGCACAAAGACACCCTCCTTTACCTCATTGGGCTGGCCTCAGGTAAAGTACTCACAGATTAAAGCCTCCAGTAGCTATCTCCATCAGCGTGCAGCTGTATCCTGGTAAGGGACATCCAATATAGTGTGTGTGCAGTGCACAGCCAAGAAAGGGGATGAGGAGCAGGTCTGGCAAAAAATCTTTATTTTGAGTCCATAAAAACGGGGGTTACAACCTTCAACGCGTTTCGTGCACCGCAGGCACTTTATCAAGACTTGATTTACTTGATTTACTGCCTCTGTGGCCGCAGACTAACATGCTGAAATATGGGGCCCATGTGCCGTTGGTCCGCCTCCCCCAAAAGCAGTAAACTTTGTGGCCCTGAAGGATTAAAGCAGTGTTAATTGTCCCGGGCCAGACAGTCTGTAATAGCTGCGAAGGGGAGTCCCAGAGAGAGAAACTCTCTCCGTGTCTCCCCCGAGCAGCTCTTATAGACTCCGGTCTGTTCTGTCCCTTGATGATGTACAGTAATTGCCTGAATATGGACCTCTACGTCCTGAGGGGGAAAACAAAGGACCGTATTCGGTCATCTATGTCATCAAGGGACAGGACATTTAAATAAAAAAAATGTATACTGAATTGAAGCAGTGGGTCTCCGGAGGTGGAACCCATTCATTTCAGTGGTAACCGCTCCAGCTGGGCTCAGGTGGCGTGGTGCAGGAGCTTTATAACCCAGCAGGGGCTACTGGCACCCCTATGGAGGTCTATATCTCAGGAAGCAGAGTGTCACCAGAGCTGAAATCAATGGGGTTCACCTCCAGAGACCCTCTGCCTCAATACAGTATAGAAAATAAAAATGAAAAAACATTGGATCGCTGTAAGAGCTGCTTAGGGAAACAAAGAGATTGCTTCTCTCTTTGGGACTGCTCTTTACAGCTCTTACAGACAGGTGTCTGGCTCGATAGGATTATCCCTGCGGGAGTCCCATTCAGAAGCAGGGACCCCTGCAGGGCTAATCCTGCCAGGCTGCTTAATGCTTTCTTGGCTTCAATTGAGCCCAGGCCTGGCCGCATTCAGCCCTTGCAAACGTTCACAGACATGGAGGTAGTAAGTCTTGATACATCTGTAGTATTAAGGATTCCAATCATAATTAAATACTATTTGTCCTTCCTAATTTGCTAATGTTGCTTCTTATAGAGTTTTGTAAATGTGTCAATATTTGGAGGAATGAGAAATTCTTAAACACACAATTGGTTGTGCTATATTGTAGAAAACCGAGAATACCAATTTGGGAATGTAAATATTTAGACTTTTTTTGCCATGGTGTTCACAAATTATTAAAACATCATGGCCCATGTTTACTAAGTGGTGTTCCTCCATATGATAGCTTCGGGTGCAGTGAGGTGTCTTATGGAGTAGGACCGGTTTGTAAATATCGCTCCATATTTTCCATTATTAATTTCTCAAATACAGTATGTAGCAAAATTGTAGGACAGCGGTTATTGAAGTTACCACATACTCTTCAGTTTAGTATGAAACAATGATATAATAGTGCAAAATGAGCAAAGTCCATTCTTTATAGGGACTTTCCATGTTTCTTTTCATGGTGCTTAGAGAGCAATGGAATGGAAATGAAATGGGCCCCCGTGATAGAAAGTAACCCTCGGAGCATAGTTATTACTGCAGATCTATGAACCGTAAATGCAGTCTGTTAAACCTAATCTGTTATCCAGATGAAAAATGTCCTCTACAAAATTAGACAGACTAAACATAATAAGAGAATAGATTGGAAACCAAAACCGTGTAGCAGCTTTTTTAGGAATACATAACCCAGGTGGCTATGCTTTTGACAAACTAAAGTGTTTTTTCTTCATCTTAGATTTATAAAACCACATGGATGATTTCAAACATTTTTCACTGTCCAGACATTACTGAAAAGCCATTTGCTTGATTATGGTTAAACTAAATCTAAGTTTAGGAATACTGATTCCTGTGTGGAAGAGATATTGCAGATTCTTTATTTCTTTTGGGCATTAACACAACACAAAATAGAAAGAGCATAATCATTTAAAGCACTTTCCATTCTTTTATTGCATTGAGATCACAAAAGACCTGTAAGCTTCCCATTAGTTTTGTTGGCATGCAGTAGAGAACAGTGGACTTTTCATTGCATTGCATAACACATACAGTACTTAAATTGTCACCTAAAACATTTAGTGGAAGAACGAACAACATTACTTAAGAATTTAGTGACATTTCCTTAATTAAATTACAAACCTCACAGATTTTCATAGCTATGAATACAAGCTCTATATAAAATATAATGGATAACTATGAGGACTGGACTATCCTAGCCAGTCTAGCTTATAAAATAGTACCTACATTTAAGGTGATTATGTAAACAAATGTATTTCTTCCTAATTGCCCTTTTATTGACTGTCACAAGATTTCTGTGGTTAGTACCAAATGTCATAGCTGTATACTGTATAACTGCATACATTTCACAGATCCAAATGCACGTGGAGACAGGATCACTATTAAAGGCCTGTGTTTTTCATGTGGGGAAGTAGCAATTTCATTCTGTCTTTCAGTCTGCACTGCAAGAATCAATCACTGCTGACCTCTGCATTTAAATATTAATTTCTTCCCGGCCTCCTTTGCTAGCGTGGAAAATCCGAATCCATGATCCACCCCTCCTACTAATCCGATACTCTGTTCTCCTTCACATCGCCTTCATATACTCAGCCCGACACACTGTACTCCCTGTACTGCTACCACAGGTAGGGAAAGCCGCCATTTTGTATCTCAATAAACTGCTTCCAAATTCTTCATTTCCACACATACATACAAGCACAGCAAATAAAATGCGAGATAAATTTACTTGGGTAGAAAGGTAGAAATATTTTGGGACCTGGTATATGTACATTACTTTAAAATCTCTAACAAGAATATCAAACACCAATCAATGTTAGGTTTCCTTATTTTAATAGTCTAATTCAAATGCTAAAAGTACTTATGCAGCTGAAAGAGAATGGATTATAAAAAAAAGGTCATCTTTGTAGGACAGTACTATAAAAGTTAAACCGTAAGAAGCTTAACCAATATCAACCAAAGCAGTCGATCAGGCTGTTTTCGGACAAAATTCCCCATTGAATAAGCCTGTATAGACAGATAAAACAGGAATTAAGCAGTTAAAGACACAAGTCTTGCAGTGTAGCCATTTAAGGAGGCAAGTAACGTAGCGGGTAGAAATAAAACATTGTATTACCACTGCAGTGCTAAATGGGCCAGCAACCCACTGTGCTGTAATGTGTTGCACTGAAGGGGTTAAACAACTTGTTAATGTAATTGCCTTCATTAGAAAGATTCAACCACCCTCAGTTTAAGTATTTTTAACTTAACATAGAAACCTGGCCCACCGTGCCTGAGCCATTCTACCTGCTGTAACACCTCACACCCTATTTGATGAGCGTTATGTCCAACCCGAAGCATTCTTGAATTCCCTTACTGTATTAGCCCCTGCCCGAGCACATCCTCTTATTTGAGCACTTCTCTTTCTCTGAAATACAGATTAAACTTTTGGTTCGGACCTCTGTCTTTGCGGGTCCAGTACGGCATCCTCTCCTGCGCTGAGGAGTCCCAGCAACCAGACTTAATGGCCCATAGGATTAACACAGTGGGACGCACTGATGAAATCAGCTTGATAAGATATTCTATATCAGCATAAGGTAAAAATCTAGTGCTGAGAAGAGTGTTGCTGAATGGTATGTGTTCGGTACTAGAACGCCGCCATACGGCCTGACTTATGTTACCACTACTGATTTGACTTACTTCTATATTGGTGTATACCGTTACAGCACCAATTACACATGCTTCAACTAGTCATAAAGTAAAATAGTTAAAGCGGCGTGTAAATAAACATATGTCGGCACTTTTACAAGAAACATGTAAGTGACTTACACCCCACAAACCAAATTGCAGTATATATACGCAAAACATAGAGACATGCAGCAATTGCTGGTAAGAGTGTTGGTCTCATAAATGTTTCCAAATATACAGCCTAAAGGCTGAGTAAATATGCACAACAGAAATAACTGCATAATGGTAGGATGCATTACAATTGCCTACCAATACGAGTAACTTTGTAGCGACCTGAAATGCAACATCAATGTGTTTGTATTTTTGGAAACATTTGAAGTCTGAGGATATAATGGACTGGAAGTCCAGAAAAAAACCACATGTTTTGGAACAAACCGATTGGGTTACACGTGCGGACTATGTCACTGACAGTTTACCCTTGCAATATAATTCTCTAGCACAGTATATGCTATATTATGCCTCTAGAATAAGCATTTTGTAAGCCACTAGTTCCTAAGATATGTACTAGGAAAGGTGCCGCCGATAACTTCATGATACAGTATTTAAATCCCTGTGTCATGCCATTTTGTTTCTCCTGGAGGGGACGCTACTGGTGGCACCTTCCCTCTTAAGTATCCCAGGAAACAGGGGGTTCCCAGTGCTGTATTAATTAAAAATTAATGGTTTAGCTTCAGAGACCCTTTGCTTCTTACCCATGTTAAAACAAGGGTGGGAAACTATTGCAGATGGTAACTGCTCTTTTAACATGTCGCATTATCCAGTGACTAAACATAAAACCAATATGGAAAAAGGGAAAACAAAGGAAAATCTTACTTTCCCAAACTACTCAGTATATCACGTAAGTAGTTTACATAAGTAAATAGAATTAAGTATAATTCTCCCCCACCCCCTGCACCTCCACCCTTTCCACACTGCTGATGGATGGTCTGATTTGTCACTGTCCCTTTCATCCATTTATTTCCCTGTCTGTTTATTCACCATTCTCTCTGCAATTCCTTTCCTATATCATCTGCCTTTGATTGTTATCTGGATATTTACACCTGTGTTTAACTCATGGACTCTTTTTAAATCAGTGTTGCTGACCTGGGGGAGAAAATTGGACTCAAAGGAGGTCTGGTGCAGTCTTTGCTTTTTTCACCAGCCACAAATATCTCAAAGTTATAGCAAAAACAATTGTTTGGATATTTTTCACAATCTTACTGTAAGGCTCCGCTGTCGCAGCTGTGCTCCTTCGGCACTGGTGCCCAGAAGCAAGATGTCCAAACTGTCCTCATACGCCCTGAAGCAAGATGGCTGATGTGGCTTTAAATCACCCTCAGCCACAAAGGAGACTGAGATTGGCTACACCTGGGAAGCCATTTGTTCTCAGTCAGTGCCTGAGCAAGGTGTCTAATCCTTGTGTTCCTGGGCACTGTTTGGTTTCCTGTTACGCTTGCCTTCACTCCACTCAAAGGTAGATTCCAGAATAGAGGTTATCCAGAATGGATGTTGGAGAAGGCCTATTGGAGGACTTGCAATAGTGATATAAGGCATCGTATACATAAAGTGGTAATAAATAAGAGTAAGAGCAAAATTGGTCGGGATTAGAGATGGGCAAAATTTGTTCTAGAATTCAAATCCAACGCAGAATTCTGTAGATCAGTCTCAAAGAGTCAGATTTTGTCTCTCCCTGTTTTTAAAAATCCGTCCGATGGATTCGGAATCCGAATCTGCAAACAAAATCAGAATCCCTCAAAACCGAATTCGAATCCATCAATGGAATTATTATTGGAGGATGAGATATAAATATCAATTTAAAGACCTTCCACAGATTCGGATTTAAGTGCAATTCATTGACGATTCTTTCAAATCCATGTGGCCGAGACCTAGCAACAGATTTTGAACGTAGCCTTAAGATAAAGAAATCTGATGGCAGAATAGCCTTAGAAAATCCACAGAACATATTAAGATAAGCCCGTCCATCTCTAGTTGGGATGGGGTTATTAAAAAGGCACCTACATTTGTTAAGAATTTTAGCATGGAATATGGTAACGTCTGCTTGTCCTGACAACAAAATTACTTATTCAAGACATTGATTCTGGTTGTCGATCTCAGCTATGAGTACATACATGAATAATACCAACACCAGTTATGAGTAAATACAATTTATTGGTTACTTAGTTTTGGATATTCACCATGTTATGGCACTCAGTCAGGATATCACTCATTGGACAAGGGGACCCCCTACATCTCTTGATGCCTTCCTGATAGTTGTATATTCCTGTGCTCATGTTTGTACTGTGCACAGTGCTGAGAACACTTCCAGCTTCAGCCGCAGTTGAGTGCCTGAATCTTACATGCTGGACAAACCTGATCACAGAGCATCCAGACATTCAGTACTATTACAGTCAATTTTATAAAATATTTTCTGTGGTTTCTAATATACTATTCACACCAATGTGAAAATATCTATCTGTCTGTCTGTCTGTCTGTCTGTCTGTGTGTGTGTGTGTGTGTGTGTGTGTGTGTGTGTGTGTAAGTGACTGTGTGTGTGTGGAGAAGGGGGAGGGGGAGGAGAGCGAAGGAGGGGGAGAGGAGGAGGGGAGAGGAGGAGGGGGAGAGGAGAGAGAGGAGGAGGGAGAGGAGAGAGAGGGGGAGGGAGAGAGGGGGAGGAGAGAGGAGGAGGGAGAGAGGAGAAGAGGATAGAGAAGGAGGGAGTGAGGAGAAGAGGATAGAGGAGGAGGAGGAGGGAGAGAAGAGGATAGAGGAGGAGGAGGAGGAGGAGGAGGGAGAGAAGAGGATAGAGGAGGAGAGAGAAGGAGGGGGAGAGGAGAGAGAAGTAGGGGGAGAGGAGGGGGGGGAGAGGAGAGAGGAGGAGGGGGAGAGGAGAGAGAAGGAGGGGGAGAGGAGAGAGAAGGAGGGGGAGAGGAGAGAGAAGGAGGGGGAGAGGAGAGGAGGAGGGGAGAGGAGAGAGAAGGAGGGGGAGAGGAGAGGAGGAGGGGATAGAAGAGGAGGAGAGAGAGGAGGGGGAGAGGAGGAGGGAGAGGAGGGAGAGAGAAGAGAGAAGGACAGAGAGAGGAGGGAGAGGGGATAGACAAGGAGAGGAAGAAGGGGAGAGGAGGAGGGAGAGAGGAGAGAGAAGGAGAGAGTGGGGGGGAGGAGAGGGGGAGGAGGAGGGAGAGAGATCGATCGATTGGGGGGGTATGATGTGAGATGCATGGGGGGTGTGATGTGAGATGCAGAGGGGGTGATGTGAGATGCAGGGGGGAGGTTGGTGATGTTTAAACCAAAATCATTACGAAATATATACATTGTTTATTCAAAAGTACGAGTTAATTATTATTTATTACCCCTACTGCTTTACACAACTATTTTGTGATCTACCCTTATCGAACATGTGTCATCCAGATAGGGGTTCCCCGAAATTTTACGAAATACTTAAAGGGTTCCTCCAAACAAAAAGGGTTGGGAATCACTGATATAGAGGTTGTGGCTTCCTCCTGCGGCACTACTATTGAAATGGATTCTTCCCTGGTAAACAGAGGGCAAATAATTTGTTTAATACCTCTCCTTTTTCCTTATCTCCAATAATCTACCTGCCCATCTAACACTGAAAGGGTCCTATATTTTCTTTTCTAATTTTTTTTATTAAGGTACTTAAAGAACTTTTAGGGTTGATATTATTTTCTATTGCCATTCTTTTTTCATTGTCTATTTTTGCTAATTTGATTGCCCTTTTTCAATTTTTGTTACATTCCATATAATTCTAATATGATGTCTCCGTCCCTTCTGACTTCAAGTATCTAAACTCCTGCCTCTTCTTTTCCATTTCCTCCCTTACCTGTTTATTTAGCCACATTGGTTTTGACTGGTTTCTTTTATACTTATTACCCAAGGGTATACACTAATGAGTGTGCTTTTCTAACAATGTTTTAAAGACTGACCATGTATCTTCTACATTTTTCCCTGCAAAAACATCATCCCAATGTATTCCTTGTAGAATAGTCTTCAGTTTATTAAAATGTGCCTTTCTAAAGTTTAAGGTCTTTGTTGAACCCAAGTAATCCTTTTTTGATAATTTTTTTCAAATAAGACCATGTTATGATCACTGTTATCCAAATGTTCCAGGACGTGAATATTTGCTATTAACTCTACATTGTTTGATATTACCAAATCCAGTATTGCCCCTCCTGGTTGGTTCCTCAATCATTTGACATTGTTATTTTCACCTCAAGTCCAGAATACTTCTAGAAACAAATCGGAGAACTTGCCAAAGCAAGTAAGAAGGTGGGCCTCCATATGAATCTCAACAAGACCAACATGATGTTCATCAAATGTGTCAAGTCTATCAAGGCTGAAATTAATGGAATAGTACTAGTAGAAGTAAAAAAATGATGTCTACCAAGGCCAACATGTATCAATAGATGGGAACCTTTGAATTAACAAGAAAAGAGAATGAAGATGGTAAAGAACACATTTGGAACAAACAAGACAATCTTTCAATGGAATATTTGAACTGTGCCCCAAGAGGAAAGTGTTTGACCCGTGTATTCTGCCTGTGCTTACATATGGTTGTGACACTTTGACCATAAATACAATGATAATTCTGAAGCTTTAGATAACTCCAATAAAGATGGAGAGATGAATGCTGGGCAATACCCAAAGAGACAGGAAAACAGTCAGAGACAGTCTGTGATATTCATCAAATCGGTAAATAAATTAAAATGGCAGTGGGCACAACATAGAAGACGTGATCATCATTAGACAAAGACAGTACTCGACTGGATTCCTAAGGATAGAAAAGACCAAGACAATTACCAAAGATTTGCTACAGCAACATGGAGATGAGAGGCTTTCAACCGCAGTACCGATAATATCACTGGGAAGGCCTTAATAGAGCGGCTTTGTCACTACCAAGTCGCCACTGGCGTTTAGCCACCACTTCTCTCGCCGCAGGAACATCTCACCGCTAGTATCCCTAACCTTACCCGTAAACCCCTAAAAAACCCTAATCTTAACACGTATTACCAACGCTACCCCTACCCTAAAAATCTTAACTTCTACACTAAAACCCCTTATCCTAAGGCCTTACCCTAAACCCCTTATCCTAAAAACCCTTACCCTAAAATCCCTATCTTTAAGCCCCTACCCTAACCGCTAAAACCCCTTAAGTTAACTTATTGATGAAATGGGCGGCGGTTGAGTGTCCAGGGGCGAAGGGTGCCTTGGAGGCCAAATGCCAGTGGTGACTTGGTTGCGACCAAATGTCCGATTCCGTTAATCTAGTAGTGGATTGACAAGGGCTGAAGATGGTGAGATGTACTGTATATGGTATGTATATTTGTGTATATGTACTATACATATACTATTTGTTTCTGATGTCACAATGGTACACATCACGTCAAAGAGAGTCATATGACCACATTATATCCGTTGCATTGTATAATGCAAAAAATCCAGATGTACTAGTTCATGCATGCCTTCTTCTTGCCAGATACTAAAAACCACAGAGTTGTATGTATTTGTATTTATTTGCGTAATGCTGTTCATGTACACTGCATTTTTTAGAGAAAGTATACCTCCAGACCTAATCAGGAGAAATATGGTCCAATATTGGGGAGATGTGAAGCACATATGTGTACAATGGGAGAAAAATCTCTGCCTTGATGATCTTACAATATACATTAAGTTGGAATTTAGAATATTTACACAGCACAACAGAAGTATGTGCATGTAAGTGCATTGATTAATAGAGCATGAGTTGCTTGAATGTAGGTTCTAGATTAATGGGGTCATTAGCATGTAATATTTCAAACCACACAGTCATCTTAATGCCTGACTAGACCACTACTTTGCATCCAAACTACTTTAAACTTTAGACAATCAGTTTAATTTCTACCTGTAGTAAATCTGTCACCACACAAATCACCCTTTTATATACTGTAGTTTCACTGAGGCAATTGTTATATTACAACTGTTTAGTAACTTCTGAATCTGTTAGTTCTCTGAAGGCATAAAGATGTCTAACGAATAATCTGTGCTGAATGAAAGAAAATGAATGACCTGGTTTTCTTGCACAAGCAAACAGGACAAAAATGCATAGTACACTTTTCAAAGGCTGATAAGAAAGATATAGATTTGCCGAGTAACATGTTTTGCTTTGATGGAATGCCTGTGCTCCTCTTATTTTTCAGGATGAAAAATGTTCAGGTTGAAATTAAGTATTTGTACTTTTCACGTCAAAACCATTTTGAGTCACATACTGTAGTAGAGTTACTGCGAGGCTGAAATATACTACAAGCTATAACTTCTCCTGTATTGGGGAGATATGTCAGAGTTGTTTTTATCTAAATACTTTGAGTGTTTTTGCTTGTCTGTCACAGAGCAATTTTTTAAAGGAACATAAAAATGAGGTCTTTGTCATAGATCCTTAACCCTAGATGTACTTGTGTGGATGGATTTCACATTTTGGAATTAAGTGCATCATAAATAGCATGCACTCGTTAAACATCTTTAAAGCAGCAGTATGTGCTGATCACCATATTTGTTTTGCATATAATTTTTTTTTTTAAATACTGTATTAAGTGTCTGGGAAGTTAAATTGATGCTGTCCTTAGAGCCCAGTGCGCTACGGAAACCTGCTCTACCCAGTGCTCTACGGTTACCATGGAAACCTGAAAGGCTAGAGATTAAGAAAATTGTAGGGTTTTGTGTGTTTGTTTTTTACTTTTTATTTTCCTTTTTTCTTTGGGTAACTATATTTTGGGATAGGAAATAGTTATCGACGCTCAACCTTAATATTCAATAGTATATATAAGAGAGATGGCGGTGCATGGGGAATAACAAATATGTTTTTCAAATGACCAAGAATGATCACAAAAAGGTTCCTACTAATTTGCACACAGCCTAAATTACCAAGGGCAGTATTTAAGGGAACTAATTAGTCCCAGCATACATATAATGCAGAACCAAGGAGGAATAGAAATTAAAAAATAATAAAATTTTATTAATTACTAATAACTCTTCTAAGTGAAAAAATATGTATATACATACACTAATAAAATGATTAAAAACCACTGAAGTATGCCTGTTTTATGGACCATAACCATGCAGCAACTTCACCGGTAAGTATCTCGGGAACCGGTGGTCCCTGAAAACGACTGTGTTCCAATCCTTTTGGCTCTATTGCTGCTTTAAACTGTGAGACTAGAGTTTTTTGAACATTGCCATGTTCATTAAAAATTTCTTCCATGTCCAAACCATGCCTCTAAGGTTTTTTTTGGTAGGAAAAGGAATGTTGTATATCACTAATACTTATTAACCTATTCAATTTGGGACTAAATATATTTAAAAATATACTAAAAGATTTGCATGCAGTTTTCATGATAAAAGTGTTCTGTTTGTGAGATTATGACAGCTCAGGGATGGGGGCTTAACGTTGGTTCTGTGACTTCCCATCTGTTGTATTTGTATGTTTGTGTATACTGTAAGTAGAGAACACAGAAATCACATACAGTGACATTCAGAATCTGAGGGCCATGAACAATACTTATGTCAATCATACAGAAAGAATAGAAATGTACCCCGCTGCGCAATTGACCCACAGTTTCTCTTATTCAGCCCCATTAGCCCATAACTAATGGGCCGCTGTGCCGGCACCACGTTGGAGCTCAATTAGAGGTCTGTGTGTTAACAGTTGCAGGACTGGTACTTCGCAAAAAATGGCATTAGTTGTGTACATTGCAAGGATACTGATGTGTTGTAAGGGCGATCGCCTGAACGCATTTCCTCTTGGTCTACTCATGGCTTTGGAACCCCAGGTTCCAGGGGTTCCCTTTCATCAGGTGATGTACCGTCCTGGATCGTATCTGCTATCTCTGGTATGTGCTCTGCCACCGTGCTGTCTCACTCGCCGGGCTCCTCCAGACAGGTGCCCTCTCCTCATGGGTTTCTCTTCCCTGCTCACTTGCTTCTCTCAACTTATATCTCTCTCCACTTCTCTTTCCATGATGTCATCTTTCTCAGTGTCCTATGATCTCAGTCCTTTCCTTGGTTCACAGCAATTGGCCGGAGAGCATGTCCATCAATATACTTATGTGTGTTCATAGGGGTGTTACATATGGTAACAATAGGCATTAATTGTAGATTATGATACCTTTTCTGGGACCAACATTAGGATTCTACATAGATGGAATTATATAGTGCACAGAGTTTTCGAAACCTCACATATTTATTCCTCAAGTACACAGTAACAATTAAAGGTAACAATATACATGAATGCAATGACTCGTGCTACTTCTTTGTATTACTTTACTATCGTTGTAAAAATTGTGCCTAGCACATTTGTTACTTTAGGGATTTCTATTCATACATGCACTATTTGTGAGATATGACACCATTAAGTGTAGATTAACCATTGTCAGAGAGAGGGGGCATAATCTGATACACAGTCTCTCTTTGAAGCAGATTCCCAATGCTGGAGAAAATGTAAGTTCCACTCATGTCAATGGTGCAGAGCTCTTCTCCAGCACTGAAAAACAGCTTCATGTCACATTGAATTAGAGCCTGAATTGTTGTTGATCACCAACTGTGCAACTAGGTTGATTATTAACATAACAAAATTATCATTAATGAGGCTACAAATTTTGCTAATTTCTAATGCTTATCAAAATGTTATTTTCTGGTAATCCCTGTGGTGTCTTTGTTGCAGAGAGTGCAATTTCAGTATTATTAATATGCCGCTGTAAAGGCTCTCAGTTACACAGTTTATTTTCAGCTTCACGGTTTATGTGGAAACTGTCATCTTTAGGCTCAAAAGCTCATTTAACAACACAGTGAAGACAGGAGAGAAATCAGGACAAAGTGTAAGGAGAGCTTCAGATGGTTGGCAGCTGCTGCTGACATGTCAGAGAGTGGCAAAACAAAAGTGTAGTTTCCAATACATCACAGACCACATGTAAAGAATAAACTGTTCTGGTCTTGCAAGCTTATGTGCAACAGTCACTAGGAAGAACAGCCATACTACTCCAACACAAAGTACAGTTATCAAACCTAGAAAAAACCCCAGAAGCAACGCAATTATTGTATTTCTGAATGTAATAGGACACACCACACATGCAAATAAGCAGTGCAACAAGTCTTAGGCTGCGTCTATACTTACTCAGACGGAGCGGAACGGAGGCGCACCCACACTGCGCGATCACATCTATTGTCCTCTTTGAGGATGCCTATAGATTGCGCCAGCGCGCACATCAGACGGAGCTCACAACGGCACAAAATTCAAGAAGACAGAGACAAGTGATTTTTTGCGCGATGGCATCGGGATGTGAGGTAGGAAAGTGACGTCCCCGCCGGAACATCATTGACACGCCTCCAAATTTTCATTGCCACGCCCCCAAATCGCGCCTGCTGAATACCCTGCAAAGCCATGAAAAAGCTCAGGCTTTAGCAAGAGTATTGCAGCGTGTGTGCGCCTCCCCTCTGTTCCGCTCCGTCTGCCTGAGTATAGACGTAGCCTAAGACTTGTAATATAGTACCGCGCACGGCGCTGCGCGTGCACGTGGCGCGCATGTTTCGTTTCTATAGGGCAACCAGTGACGTGCGTGGCTAGGGGGAATGGCTCTGACATCACAGCGTTAGGCCACGCTGTGATGTGGCTCGCAGCGTCACGTGGAGCGGCAGCAGCGCGGAAATAAAAATTTCTTGTACTGTATTTTCACAGATCTGCCGCGTCAATGCTCACGGCCGTGCACACGCGCTTCTCAAGTATAGCAATGTCAGGCTCACACCCTGCAATTATGATTGACGCGCGTGTGCACTGTAGCGCACGTGCGCGCTCTATATTACAGGCCTTAGATTAAATGTTTTAAAGAGGTAATCCCTCCAAGGAAAAAGGTGAATTAATTTCAGTGACATGTTTAAGGGGTCACATCTGAGTGATTAATAACTTCTTTTTTTTTTTTTAAACAAATATGACACCTATAAGTAATTTTCAATTCATTTTTAATGTTAATGATGTCCTTTGGCTACTTCCTTTTGTGTGATGTCACTGTGTGTTCAGCAAGTGCTTGTGCAGCCAGAATTACCATTTCTACCCCATTCCCCAATATCTTTATTAGGTCTCTGATAAGGACAGGGTGGGAAAATAAATACAAAAACGTGCGCTAATTCAAAATTGGCTTGTAATTTATTAGGGAAATTCTACATTTCAGTCCTAAATCTAGAAACAAAATGGAGTCATTTAGTTGCATCTTTTGATCAAAAAAATGATGCAAGCCTGCTAACCCAGGTATTGTATTTTGTGTTGGGAGGGGGGTATTGTATTTTGTGTGTGGGGGTATTCTATTTTGTATGGGCATTGTATTTTATGTGGGGGAGTGGCTATTGCATTTTGTGTGTGGGAGGGGTGGTGGGAGTATTGTGGAGGGTAATTGTTGGGGGGAATTGTGTGTGTGTATGTGTGGGGGGGGGATGAGTGTGAAGAGGGGGGGGGGGATTGAGGGAGCAGGTTTGTGAGAGTGTGAGAGGACAGAGGGGCTGGAAGAAGGAGGTGGCGGAGTGAGAGAGTGGAAGGGGGGAAATGGTGAGGAGATTGAGGAAGAGAGGGGGGAAGAGTGAGAGGGAATAGAGGAGGTGGCTCGCACAGAGGTATGAAAGGGGTGGACTCGAAAGGCTGCAGATGGGGGAGGGGTGGGGCGGTCAAACTCTTGTTGTAGGGTACTGGAAAATCTGTCGGCAGCCCTGCAGGTACCTGCACTAAATTCATAATATTTGTTATCTTGTGAACTAAACATTGTGAGATATGTAAAAGTGCCGAAAGGGTTAAATATATAAAGCATTTATGCGATCTGCGATTCAGCACAATTAAAACTGGCAAAAAAACAGAAATAGAATTACCTTAGCATAGAGAAAAGGAATTGGCCATACATTTATGGAAAATAAATACAAAACCCCTACACTCCTCTAGGCACTTTCACATATTTCAGTCCAAAAGACAATAAGAAATACAGTATACAGTAATGCATTTAGTGTAGTTATCTGCAAAAATGGAGTTTACATCAATGGGGTTAGCAGGCTTGATTCATTTTTTGACCAAAAGATGCAACTAAATGACTCCTTTGTTATAAGACTTAGGGCCTCATGCAGTAAGCAGCGAAAAAATGCATTAGCTAGTTTAGCAATTAGCCATGTTTTTGGCGTGTTAAACTGGCTGTATGCTGTAAGGGGCGAATCCCTGGCGAATGAATTAGCCACCACCATTTGATGAAATGTCGTGTAACCGGTGGCGGGACAGCTGCCTGGCGAGAAACTGCCAAGAAGCCGTCCCCTGCCGAGTTGTGTTTGCAGCAGAGAGAGATCCGCTGCTCTCTCGGCGCAAACATCAGCACAATAAAAATTATTTTTAAAACAACTTTTATTCATAGTGTACATGTGCAGGGGGTCTCCGGAGCTGAACAGCATTGGTTTCAGGTCGGGGGACCCCCTGCTTCCCGAGATACAGGCCCCTTTATGAGGTGCCGGTATCCCTCTGCATTTAAAGGTCCCGATCACGTGACCGCGGCATGTAAACAAAGCAGAGGGATACCGGCACCCCCTAAAGGGGCCTGTATCTCGGGGAGCAGGGGGTCCCCGGACCTATAACAAAAGCGCTTCAGCTCCGGAGACCCTCTGCACATCTACACTATGAGTAAAACACACATATCAATAAAGACTCGTTCCTTACCTTACAGGGTATCTGCTACGGTAGCGAAGCAGCATGAATATTTATTTACTAATACTGTACAGTGAGCAGGGGGTCCCCCGAGCTGAACCGCATCACTTTGTGGACCAGGGACTCCCTGCTTCCCGAGTTGCAGGCCCCAGTATGTGTGATCGGATGGGCAGTGTCGCCGGCATGTTTATAGCGTCCCATACGCTACGTGCTCGCAACAAACATGGCGTCCACACTGTAACCGATGCCCCAAACCGGGGCCTGTAACTCGGGAAGCAGGGGGTCTCTGAGCCACAAATAAATGCGGTCCAGCTCAGGGGGCCCCCTGCTCCCGCACAATATTATTAAAATACATTAATGCTGCTTCATTACCATAGCGGATAGCCGCTAAGGTAATGAAGGGGTTAACGCATAATAGCATGTTTATTGGGGACAAATGCCCCCAATAAACATAGCAGCAATACACAACATACAATACAGTAATGGGCAACATTACTATTATCCACAAATGGATAATAGTGCAGTTGTCCATTTAAAATACATACACAACAATAAAGACATTAAATACATATAGCACTCACCCATGTGCGGCTGCCACGATGAAGGCCATCCTCATCTTCATCCTGCCCATGCCCCATCCGCTTCTGCAAAACAGACACAAGAATTAAAACATCCAATGTAATGTCCCCTAACCCCTTAATCACCATAGCGGTTATAAACCGCTACAGTCATTCAGGGGTTAACCCACCATCACCCACATACCCTCCCCCACTAACCCCCCCCAACCCTGAGGCCTAACCACCCTCACTCACTACCCACAGGGAGTCCTACCAAATACCGTTGGGGCCAATACCCCCTCCCCCAGCACATACAGTACAATAATGTGCCAAATAACTATTATCCACATAGGGATAATACATTATTTGGCCATTATTAAACACATTAAATACCGTAATAAAGTAAAGAAAATTGTACTAACCTCATCAATAAGAAGGCTCCGTCGCCAGCATCATCCTTGGGGTCCGTTGCCAAAATAATAAATAACCAATACATCTCAATGACATTAACATACCAATGAACCCCTTAATCACCTTATCGGGTACTGACCTCAAAGGTAATTAAGGGGTTAAGCCATCCTGCAATGGCAACACCACTTATGCATAACATCCTCAATGAATTAAAAAGCTATTTCCTACACAAATCTCATTTAATCATTCAATCTGAAGCCTCAAATGCCACTTAAAACATTGCATTTACAGTGTATACATGTAGCATAACATGTAACCTACATGTACACGCTGCAAATCAATGTTAACAATACAATAATCCAACTCAAATAGCCTGACATCACAAGAAGTATATTATGTAAGCAAATAAAGTCACCATCAATTAATTAACACACATGAATTACATCCCTAAACAATTAAAATACCATCCATACCAATTACACAATTAACTATAGCTATCATTACAGATAACAAGTTCAAAACATACAAAAAAGGACACCAACAGTTACAATATACTAAAGCAAGCCTCTCCATAACCTACAGTACAGCATAGAAGCCCAAAACTTACATCTCTCTAATAATAAAATACATTTAACACACATCTATGCATAGCAGCATAGCCGCAATCATTTACAATACAGAAAATCAAGCTTTAACAACACTATCATTTCTTACCCTGTATGTATATATCTCTCTAGACATACATACATACATACAGTGGCAAGAAATGATATGCATAAAAAAAATGAACACATGAAAAAGCAAAAAAAAACACAGTTACATTAAATACATTTCTTTATTTAACTTACCATTACTTGCTCCCAACAACTCCCGTTGATCAGCTTACTCACGAACCAATCCACGAACACGAACCCATAAAATAAAAAACCATAAAATAATAAACATTAAAATAATAAAACACGACAATCCAGGGGTCTTCTAGTTGTAATCCATCTTCATCTGTATTCTTCTACCTTCTTCCGGGGTCTTCTTGCCGTCCGGTGCCACGCCCTGGTCTTCTTTCTTCAGTAGGAGGTCCTTCCTCCTCGGCGTCTGGCTTCAAAATGAGACGACATAGGCTTTTAAAGGCCTATGACGTCACATTTTCGTCATATGGTTCCCACGGCCCTGATTGGGCCGTGAAAACCATGTGTTTTGGCCGATGTAAAAAAAAATGATGACGTCACTTAAAGGCAAAGAAAGCACAGCCAATCAGAATGGCTTTGCTTCAATTGCCTTTAAGATGACGTCATGAAAAGACACATGGCCGGACTCACATGGTACGGCAGCCAATCAGAGCGTGGGAAGTCTATCCCTACTCTGATTGGTTCAAGTACCATGTGACAGGCTTTCAATGACGTCATATCCGTTCTTCCCCAAGCCTCTGTCACATGGTACTTGAACCAATCAGAGTAGAGATAGACTTCCCACGCTCTGATTGGCTACAAAAAATAATAACATTTTATTAACATTTATAGTTTAAAAGTGACATACAAGTGATAGTGTGTAATGTAAATAAAATCCCCTCAGTGATAGCGGACCAACTACTTGAATATAGTGTAGTAAATAGGGTAGGATGTATCCGTACAGTCACAGGGCTAAATGTTGCCTGTATATGTCCACCATGTGGCACAATTGCCCAGTGACTGTACGGATACATCCTACCCTATTTACTACACTACATTCAAGTAGTTGATCCGCTATCACTGAGGGGATTTTATTTACATTACACACTATCACTTGTATGTCACTTTTAAACTATAAATGTTAATAAAATTTTATTATTTTTTGTATTAGTGAGGTCTCTTGGGAATTATTATAAACTCCAATTATCGTCCTGATATGTTTTGAGTATTGGACTCTGCAGACAATTCTGCAAATATACATCCTAATAGAGGTAGAGTGCAAATTGAGAGGGACTCTTTTTTGTGAACCCACAAGGGTTTCACAAAGGCTTTGGTTCAATAGTTGCTCTATTCCCTCATGCACCACCTTCACACTAGATTCACACAGGTTTATTATAGGTTGAGTGCCAGGCTTTTTGTTGAGCCAGTTATCAGTTAAGCAAGCTCCTAAATAGAAGCACAAATGAACCAAAATAGACAGATAAAAAGAAAAGAAGGGCGTGAAGTAGACTGCCATAGAGGACATGAAGAAACCGAAATATTGGTAGGTACATGTAACAGGGACATATCGCTGTTTAAATAAATGCCTCTAGTGGTCTGAGAAATCCAGCAGAGGGCTGGTTGATTGCAGCTAGTCAATTAACCAGCTTCACCTGCGTAATCAGAGGAGGGTAAAAAAAAACCTCCTGTGTCCCCAGAACTCCTCCCTGCCCCAGAACTCCTTAGCACATTCACAACTGGGCTAACAGAGGAGATACTGTCTTGAGCACACAGGCTGTGCTGAGATCAAGACACCCGGATACCAGTGACCTGGAGGGCCACCTGCTTTAAGGTACCACTTGAGACTTTGGGGTGGTAGGGCTTTCCCTCCAAGTCTTGCAGATAGGGACTGGGGAAGTAAGTTAGCCCTTACAAGGGATAGGTGTTTGTTTCTTTTGTATATTTTTATTTGCTGTGCATTGTTTAAAGGGACAGGCTAAATAAAGCCATGTTTTAATTTCCCAAAACTGTCTTGTGTGTACTTCTGCACCTGCCTCTCACCTTACTCATTTCCTATTTTCTTAAACGTTCCCTGTGTCAGCCAAAAATAGCTGGGATGCAGAAACTTCTTGATTGTCACAGGAAGATATTCTTTAAGTGGAGTCACAGAGTCAGAGACTGTGTATGGTAGAGAGAGGTTACAGTATGCATGCTTTCCAGCATTTGGGAGGTTCAAATTCTCTAGCTAGGCACTCTTCAGGTGCACCTAATTAATTCAAACTGAACTCCTGGTGAAAATATAGGTGCAAAATAGTGCTCATGCAAACAATGATATTTTAAAAACCTGTGATACAAAGTCCAATAGGTAGTCGTGGAGCTGCCCAACGAGGTTATTCTGGTATCTCCCAACCAGACTTGGAATTGTGGAAGAAAAAACCTCCTGTGGCGCTGAGGCAAGGATAAGGATAGGATTGTAGACAGAGTTCTTCTCTTGGATGATTATCTCAAGAAAAAATGACAAAACATGCAGACAACACATGCAGACAACACTGTAATGCACTGCATTACCCAGGGACAACAATCGTCTTCCTGACGATGAAACCCACTATTTGGAGTTTCGAAACACGTTGGAGGTTTTTTGGCATGGCAGGGACATCGTAGCAGTGAAATCTGAGTGGTGACGTCAGCAGAGGAGTTGATCGACCAGACTCTGGCAGCAAGCAGACTCCGAGCATAGAAGGTGATCCTCCTTCAGTGACTGGCGTAATTCACCCCACGGCGAGCGGTTTACCTGGCGAAAAGACCCTTAAACAAATGTGCATGTCCTAGTCACTTTTGGTGAGTAGGATTCTATTTTTATCAAGGCGGAGCAAGTTTCAAGATTCAAGTGCAGAGGCACATGGAAGTTTTTATTGTAGTTAATGTGTTTTTTATAATGTATGGTTCAATTGTCTTATATTAAACTGCTCTCTTTATTTATAATCCATTGTTGTCCCTGGGTACTGCACCATTGCAGTGTTGTCTGCATGTTTTGTCATTTTTTCTTGAGGTAATCGTCCAAGAGAAGAACTCTGTCTACAATCCTATCTTTATCCTTGCCTCAGCGCCACAGGAGGTTTTCTCTTCCACAGACTGAACTCCTGCTTGGAAGGAGTTTAAAAGGCAGTAAGAAGCCTGCCACAACTGAGTCTTTCCCCAACTTGCATGGACGCGGGTTGGAACAGTTCCCTAGGACTGGCTGGGATGCACACCCAGCAATGGAAGCTCCAAGAAGCTAGACAAATCTGCAAGGACGAACGATGTGTCTGCTAGGAACCAAAGTTCCACAGTCTGCTGAGGAAGCAGGATTGACCTATCTGCAAGGAGTAACGGTTCTAAGAAGAATTACCTGGACACTCCTGGGACGGATTCCCAGCACCTAAGGTAAGAACTTTTTTGATTAAAGATGTACTGTATTATGCTATGTTCTGTTTGATATGGTAATTAACATGGCTAACCAGACAGTTAGTCAGAGCCTGTTCAGCTTAGTTAGTCTCCCTAACGTGGAGTAAGCTTTTTGGTTTATGTTTTTTTGCCTAAAAGGGACAGTGTACTTAATTTCATGTTTACTTGTGTGGAAAATAAACCACTGAAAGAAATATTACAGCACAAATACAGTGTGTGGACTTTTTACTGAACCTACCACGAGGCTGTTCTGCCACACTTCCATATTCTGTAATATATAGCTGAGGTGACGTGTTCTAGAGTGAAATAAAGTATAAATCACCTGGTCTGAAAAACCCATTGCTCTCAAAGATCTCTCTACCTCCATGCTGTCAATTGAAAGAAATCAGGATTGGGATGGAGAATTGACCCTTGCTTCAGCAACGCAGGAAGTGGAGGTAGCTCCACAGGGTGTCTATGGAAAAGTTCCTTAGGTCTGTGATTCATAACCACCTGGGCCCATGTGGTGCTATGAGTATAGCACTCGTCTTGTCTCCCCGAATTTTGGTTATCAGCATCTGCAGTAATGGAATGGGAGGAAACAAATATATAGTCGCGGCCCCTTTTATTCTCCAACATCTCCGAATTTTTTCGGGGATTTTTTCCGAATGCCACACAATTCACCGCACTTCACCACGTTCATGCCACATTCGTGTTGCATTCATGCCGGCGTCAACCGCAGTTGATGTGTTTATTGATAATGGTTCGGATTTAATTGGTTGCAATTCTTCGCGTATCCGCCAGGTGGCAGATATTCATGAATTGTAATGCGCATGCGCTTCAGTAATGTGTCGACTTGCAGGTGTTTAAAAAAATACCATAGTGGTCCATTGTAAATTGGCCTTGGTACTGAAGAAGTTACAATAATGTATCAATTTAGGCTTTTCATATTAAAAAATACATGCACAGTGTCTGGTGTTTTATTGTCCTGAGAGTCCTAACATGAGTGCACCACCGCAGTCCGTGTTCCAAAAACCCGACAGAACGTACGCTTATTTAATATGTGTCGCGATTAATGCAACAGATGATAAGATGGCAACAGTTGGTCAAATTTATCCTCTCGTGGTTACGTTTACAGTTCACAGATCATACCAACAGGACTTGTTTGATCTTTCTTTCATTCTTCCCTTTTCTTTTCTTCTAAAACACTTTTTTTGTCAAACCAATTGGATGTATATCCTTGTTTATTTTCATATACATTGTAGTTTTTATATCTTTGTGAAATGTTTTCTGTTCTGTATTATATCTATTACTTCATGAAGGTTATACCAACTTTTCCTATGTTTATGCAATCAACATGTTTATGTGTGTCCTCATCTCTTATGTGATAGGGATAGCTTAATTAATCAATTAGTGGGATACACCTTTATTCAACACAATCTGTATCAATTTCTTTGTATGACATTGAGTTTACTTATATTGTAGATTCCTCTGTCCACTGCCTAGCTGTTTATGGATACATGTTCCCATATTGATTTATGATTCATTATTTTCCTAGTGCATTATCAATATAGAGACATGGACACACTTTTTGAGTTAATTGTTATATGTCTTAATCACCTGTCATGCATTTCTGGTGTTGGAGAGTTCTGAGGAGGGGCTATATATACATCATTCTATCAGACCCCTCTCATACGCCTTGAGAAAGGTCTGGAGAGCCTGAAACATGTAGGAGATTTTGTTTTTTATGTTAGTTTGTTTTTTGTTTTTAACAATGTAATTCAATAAAGCTTTTTTATTTTTTGCTACCTCTGGTGAGATGATTGGATCTTTCTCTGGGTTCCTGCTGTTCCACCAATTTTTTCAACTCTACTCGCAGCTATGCCTGTTAAAAAGATTTCAAAGGATCTCAGCATGAGAATTAAGGAGATGTTAACGAGCGGACAACGAATTGCAGATAGCCAACGCTGGTTAGCTGCTTCTGTGTCAGGAATCGGGGTCACTCCCCTCTGCGATTCCTCTGCTCAGTGCTGGGCGCGCCCACGCCCTCCTGCACGCACACCTGCACCATCCACTGACTCGGTTCACGCGCGTACACGAGTTACGGTGCACGCTCAGTCTGCACACTCTTCTTCCCGTCCCCCGGACCTCAGGCTCCGCCCCCGCACACTGCACGGGCATACTCAGGTTACCAACAAGACTCACCTGGCCTGTTATGTCTGCACCAATCTGCAGTGTCTCCCTGTAGCTCTTCCTGTCCCGCCTCCGTTCCTAATTAGACCTTCCTGCTTTATCTAGCTCCTCTCTGCTCTCAGTCTTTGCTCGACATAGTCTCTCTATGGAAGTACTTCTGGATTCTCTCAGTGTTTACACAGGTTCTGACGCAGCTCGTACGACTACCCCCTCTGGCTCTCGATCTCGGAACTCCTTGGACAACGCTCACTCTGGTAACCCCTTGAACACGGTTGGACAACGACCTATCTCCACTCTCCACACCCTGACTTCGGCGAGGCATCCTTCACTCTATCTCTACAACCGGTACCGGCAAGTATTGTCTATCTTATTACACCTGGCCTGGCAACGCTTCATACCACACTCCGGACACGCTCCCTTTGCTGCGGGTGCGTGTATTACCACTTCCCCCTTCAGCTCAGGGGACAGGTCTGGTCTGCGGGCAGCACCGGCGTAACATTATGTCGAGCCCACAAGACGCAGACCAGACCGAACTTCAACAGTTTCTCTCCAATCTGCTTCAGCAAAACCAGGCCATGGCGGATCAAATTGTGGCACTTACACGCCAGGTCGCAGTACTCTCAGACAGGGTACCGACCGCGACCCCGCCAGATGTAAGCCCCCACTCCGCAAGCGCAGTTAGCAGCTCAGATGTAAGGATTCCTCCCCCCAAGCCTTATGCAGGTGAACCGCAAGATTGTAGGGGTTTCCTAAACCAGTGTGAGGTGCAGTTTGAAATAGCCCCCCATCTCTACAATACTGATCGCAAGAAGGTAGCCTACATTTATAACCTCCTCACTGGCAGCGCCCTGGCTTGGGCTTCCCCGGTTTGGGAGCGACGTTCTGACCTTACCCAAGATTACCCGGCATTTAAAGCCGAGTTTCAACGAGTATTCGATTCTCCCGCTCGTCGGGAGATGGCATCTGTTTCTCTCCTCCAGATCACTCAGTGACGGCGAATGGTGACACAGTATGCTGTGGAATTCCGGACTCTAGCAGCCGAGACTAACTGGGGACAAGAGGCTCTCGTCTCTGTATTCTGGCAAGGCCTGGCAGATCCCATCAAGGACAAACTATCTCGCCAATCCAGGCTGGATCAATTGGAGGTCCTCATTGATTTGGCTGTCCGAGTGGATCAACGTATCCAGGTACGCCGCTCTGAGCGTCAGCGCACTCGCTTCCATAACTTTCAAGTTCCGTTCTCCAGTACTCCCAGCAACACTCCTGCTCCCCCAAGTGCTACCATACCCCTTCGTCCTGCACTGGAGTTGCCAGAGCCAATGCAATTGGGGGTACAACGCATCCGCACACCGATACGGCAGTTCCGCCACGCAGGGGGATTGTGTTTCTACTGTGGATCCATGGAACATCTGGTTCGGGAGTATCCACTGCGTCCGGGAAACGAGAACACCCAGTGAGTACAGAGGGGCTCTCTCTGGGTGTAATGTCTCCACGTCCCCTTTCTAAAGGTGAACTCCCTAAGAAACTTACATTTCCAGTCTCCCTTTCAGGCGATAAGTTCAAGACTTCTACTGCCGCTTTCATTGACTCAGGAGCTGGAGGAAACTTCGTGGATCTTGAATTCGCCAGGTTAAACCGCATACCACTCGTGAGAAAGAAGGTTCCCATCGCACTCATCGGTATCGATGGACGTCCTCTTACCCAGGTCCACATCTCCTTAGAGACGGCTCCCTTGCTTCTGTCCTCACATCTGCACAAGGAGATCTTAATTCTCGATGCCATTCACGCTCCTGGGATACCCATCACCCTTGGTCTTCCTTGGCTACAGCTTAACAATCCTCTCATTGACTGGACTTCCTCTGCTCCCATTTCCTGGAGGCCGAGGTCAGACGAGACTCATCAACTGCTGGCCAATACCTCTGTTCCCGAAGTTATTCTACCTTCCGTTTACCATCAATTCCGGGACGTTTTCAATAAGGTACAGTCAGACCTCTTGCCGCCACACAGGACTTACGATTGTCTGATCGATCTAGTTCCAGGTTACTCCCTACCCAAGTCCAAGACCTACCCCTTGTCGTTACCAGAATCTCACGCTATGGATGAATATATCCAGGAGAATCTCAAGAAAGGCTTTATTCGCCACTCCAATTCCCCAGCAGGGGCTGGGTTTTTCTTCGTCAAGAAAAAGGACGGGTCGTTGAGGCCTTGCATCGACTACAGGGGTTTAAACCACATAACTATTAAAAATCGTTACCCCCTTCCCCTAATTACCGAACTGTTCGATAAATTACAGGGGGCCAAGATTTTTTCCAAGTTGGATCTACGTTGTGCCTATAACCTGGTGCGCATCAGGAATGGGGATGAATGGAAGACGGCCTTCAACACACGTAGTGGACACTACGAATATCTGGTAATGCCTTTCGGCTTATGTAATGCTCCCGCTGTCTTCCAGGATTTCATCAACGACGTCTTTCATAAGGTACTCAATATTTTTGTTATTGTATACTTGGATGATATCCTGATTTTTTCCAAAGATCCCCAGGACCATATACGCCACACCTCCTACATCCTTTCCCGTCTCTGTGAACACCATTTGTACGCCAAACTGGAGAAGTGCACCTTTCATCATACCTCTACTCCGTTCCTGGGGTACATCATTTCCGATGAGGGGTTTATGATGGACTCCGATAAACTTCAAGCAGTCACTGAATGGCCAAGACCCAACTCTCTCAAGGCCATACAACGTTTTTTAGGGTTCGCTAATTATTATCGTAACTTTATACGGAGTTTTTCCACCATTGTGGCACCCCTTACTGCGCTCACCAAAAAAGGAGCTGATCCTTCTGCTTGGTCATCCGAGGCCATCTCCGCCTTCGAGACACTCAAGGAAGCCTTTATATCCGCACCTATTCTCCGTCATCCCAACATTGAACTTCCCTTCGTCCTGGAGGTCGACTCTTCTGATTGCGGCGCTTGTGCCGTTCTTTCTCAGAGACCCACGCCCCAAGATAAGTTACATCCCTGTGCATATTTTTCCAAGAAATTCTCGTCTGCCGAGAGGAACTATGACGTGGGTAACAGGGAATTTCTGGCCGTGAAGATGGCTCTTCAAGAGTGGAGACACCTGCTGGAGGGGTCGAAAGAGCCGTTTACTATTCTCACGGACCACCAGAACATTCTTTACATAGAGAACGCTCGACGCATTGGTCCACGACAGGCTCGTTGGGCTCTTTTTTTTCTCGATTCGATTTTCACCTTTCATATATCCCCGGGACCAAGAACGTAAAGGCAGACGCACTCTCCCGTGTACATTCTTCTGAAGAGAGGCCAGAGGAATCTTTGGAGACTATCCTTC
Source organism: Ascaphus truei (assembly GCF_040206685.1). Taxonomy (NCBI): domain Eukaryota; kingdom Metazoa; phylum Chordata; class Amphibia; order Anura; family Ascaphidae; genus Ascaphus; species Ascaphus truei. The sequence goes on from NC_134486.1 coordinate 317,555,519, forward strand.
CGCATGAGAGGATTCTCGCCACGTCTTCTTTCAAGAATCTTGACAAGATTTTGCACTCCCAGAGACGCATTCCCAAGGACTTGGTCGTTCCCGACAACAAACTCTTTGTACCTTCCAAATTTGTTCCAGAGGTCCTGTCTTGGGGTCACTCCTCTAAATCTGCAGGTCATCCAGGTTTTAAGAAGACTACTGATCTCATTCGTCGGAATCTCTGGTGGCCAAGGATGTTTCAAGATATTCTGGAGTTTACCCGCGCCTGCCCCACGTGCGCTCAAAGCAAGACTCTTCGTCAAAAGCCTCAGGGTTTTCTGTTACCCCTTCCAGTTCCCGACCGCCCCTGGTCCCACATTTCTATGGACTTCATTGTGGAGTTGCCCAGGTCCAGAGGAATGAACACTATCTTGGTGGTCGTGGACAGGTTCTCGAAGATGTCCCATTTCATTCCACTTAAAGGATTACCCACCTCCCCCGCCCTTGCTGATATCTTTACGGAGCAGATTTTCCGGATTCATGGGATCCCTTCGTCCATTGTTTCTGACAGAGGTTCTCAGTTTGTATCCAAATTTTGGAGAGCTTTCACGAAGAGATTGGGCATCTCTTCTTCTTTCTCTTCCGCCTATCATCCTCAGTCCAATGGACAAACAGAGAGAATCAGTCAATCCCTGGAGAAGTACCTGAGATGTTTTATATCCGATTTCCAGGATGATTGGGCTGAACTCCTCTCTTGGGCAGAGTATGCCGTCAATTCTGCCAAAAACGAGTCCACCCGGGAGTCGCCCTTCTTTATAAATTATGGGTTCCATCCTCCCTGTCTTCCAATCCCCAACATCCCTTCTGGAGTACCAGCCGTAGATGAACGCATTTCTTCCCTCCAAACCGCATGGTCCAGGATTCAGTCTACCCTTCTCAACTCCTCCCGCAGATCGAAACTACAGGCCGATCGTCGTCGTCGTTCGGTGCCCAGTTACAAACCAGGGGATTTGGTATGGCGCTCCTCTAAGAATATCCACCTCAAGGTACCATCTCCTAAACTGGCACCAAAGTTCCTGGGTCCCTTCCCTATTTGCGAACAAATCAATCCCGTGGCATTCTGGCTCCAACTACCACCCAGTATGAAGATTCCCAATGTCTTTCATGTGTCCCTCTTAAAACCATTTATCTCCAGTCACTTCTTTCCGGATCAGACTCGTAAACCGGATCCCATTACTGTACAAAATAACGAGGAATATGAAGTTCACTGTCTTTGGATTTTCGCTTATCCAGGGGTCAGCTCCAGTTCTTGGTGCAGTGGAAGGGCTTTGGCCCTGAAGAGTGATCCTGGGTACCTTCAAAAGGACATTCATGCCCCGGCCTTTCTTAAGTCCTTCAGGAAAAAGTTTCCAGAGAAACCGTTCTTGGACCGTCCTGAGGCCGTTCCTGAAGAGGGGGGTACTGTCAGGAATCGGCGTTCTCCACGCTCCCCACACAGAGCACCCCCTTCCCGCAGGGAGCCCCTGGACACACAAAACAAACCTGCCTTACCGGCCTCCACGGCTCCTCGCCCCTGTCGCCGTCGCGGGATCACTCCCCTCGGCGATTTCTCTGCTCAGCGCCGGCCGCGCCCACGCCCTCCTGCACGCACACCTGCACCATCCACTGACTCGGTTCACATGCGTACACGAGTTACGGAGCACGCTCAGTCTGCACACTCTTCTTCCCATCCCCCGGACCTCAGGCTCCGCCCCCGCACACTGCACGGGCATACTCAGGTTACCAACAAGACTCACCTGGCCTGTTATGTCTGCACCAATCTGCAGTGTCTCCTTGTAGCTCTTCCTGTCCCACCTCCGTTCCTAATTGGACCTTCCTGCTTTATCTAGCTCCTCTCTGCTCTCAGTCTTTGCTCGACATAGTCTCTGTATGGAAGTACTTCTGGATTCTCTCAGTGTTTACACAGGTTCTGACGCAGCTCGTACGACTACCCCCTCTGGCTCTCGATCTCGGCACTCCTTGGACAACGCTCACTCTGGTAACCCCTTGAACACAGCTTGGACAACGACCTATCTCCACTCTCCACTCCCTGACTTCGGCGAGGCATCCTTCACTCTATCTCTACAACCGGTACCGGCAAGTATTATCTACCTTATTACACCTGGCCTGGCAACGCTTCATACCACACTCCGGACACGCTCCCTTTGCTGCGGGTGCGTGTATTACCACTTCCCCCTTCAGCTCAGGGGACGGGTCTGGTCTGCGGGCAGCACCGGCGTAACATTCTGTCCTCGTTGTGCCATCAACCACCGTGTGCTATCAAAACAAACAACACACGAGGACACCAACGGTAACCAACGCGTAAGTATATTTATATAACTATATAATACTGTATATCTATTATTGTTTATATTGCTGCATATTAATATAACTATATAATATAGATCTATCTAATTTTATAGTTATTTCTGTATATTTATATAACTACCGTATATAATACAGTATATCTATTATTGTTTATATTGCTGCATATTAATATAACTATATAGTATAGATCTATTTAATTTTATAGTTATTTCGGTATATTTATAAAACTACAGTATATAATACAGTATACAGTATATCTATTATTGCTTCATCTATAATTGTTTACTGTAAATGATGTGCTGTACTTGTGGCCTACTGCACCCTAACTTACCGGATTGTTGTTTTCTGTACACTGTAGGGAGACAACTCTTCTGATCGACAAAATAAGTGAAGAGAATGATGAGAAGAATGCCTTAAGGGTCAAATACACTCCAAAATCACAATCTCACTGTATCCGAGACCAGCATAAAGAAGATGAGACGCAGAATTGGATGGATTTATGGACGTGTGAGGTTAGTACTTGACAGTACAGGAGGTTAAAGTGTTGTTTAAGAAACTGTACTGTACCTATAAAATTATTCCTTGTCATTACAGAGCGTACCCTATGATAAGGGACGTTAACAAGATCAAGAGAGTGGTCCAGGCCCAGGCATGGATCGACAGTGGAGAAACTTTCCAGGATTGCATCTTCACTGACGAGTCTACTGTATCGCTGGAGAGATTTGCCACCTTTGCATTCCACAAAAAAGGTTGCATATCTATGAAGCCACATCCAAAACACCCAGTGAAGAAGATGCATGTGTGGGGTGCCATCTCTAGGCGTGGACCAGGATGCATTGTCATCTTTGAAGGTAAAATAAGTCACACGCTTTTGCCTTATGAATTGTACTGTACTAGTGTGCAGTTTTTTGAGCACTTTTCTTTTCTTGTTATAGGAATCATGAATAAAGCTTTTTTCCAAGAGCAAATTGTGCCTGAGATTGTGGAATACATCACACGTGAGTTCCCAGATGGTCACCGTTTCTACCAGGACAACGATCCGAAGCACACCGCGCCAACAGCACATATTCTTGAGCGCGGTATCAACTGGGTGAAGACGCCAGCGGAGTAAATGCGGTAACCGTGTCTCATTTTTTCCCACTGTTTTTACTGTGTATCTCTTTAACTAATTGTCCTTTTTTTCCCCCTCCAATGACAGATCGCCAGACTTCAATCCTATCGAAATGGTTTGGCATCAGCTGAAGGATCATATCCGAAAAGTCGTGAAACCCTCCAAAAAGGATGAGTTGGCGCAAGGCATAATAAGTTTTTGGAACGATGTACTCACAGTGGAACGATACAATAAATATATTGACCATATTGTGACTGTGTTGCCCATTGTGATCAAGCGTAATTGTCAAGCATCAGGAAGGTAGTATGGTATAGTACTGTACTGTAGTATGGTAAGTACAGGTACACCAAGTACAGTACTGTATGATACAGCTAAGTATGGCACAGATTTTTTCTTTCCTGAGAGAGCAGGACCACCTGGTTGCAAAGTATTCAACAGTAGTTACAGTATACAGTAGTTCCAGTATAGACTAGTTTGACAGTACTAACTGCATACTGTAGTCCAATATGGAGTAGCTATACTATACACAATGCCATAATATGCACCTAACTGCACTCATTTTTTCTTTTCTTGTCTTTTCAGAGAAAAAAAGGATGGAAAGGGGGAGGGGGTATCATGTGTACATTGTGTGAACTGTGTGTACAGTAAAGTGTATCTAAAGTGCAGTCATGATTTACACAAAACCTCCCCTCTCTCAATGACCTACACAGAATGAGGAAGAAGATAAAGATGGAAATTTTTATATTATTATATATATTATTATATATTATATATTATTAATTAATATTATTATCAATGTGCATTATTCATGATTATCCACCGGCCCTCAATTTTCAACTGACAGAAGAACTGACTAAAGACTGCATTTTGTATTATTCATGATTATTTGTATATTTGTATTTTTTGTTCCTGACAAAATAAAATAAATATTTCTTTACATTCATTATAATCATAATCATTGACACCCCCCCCCCTACACCAAAGAAAAAGAAAGAATAACAAAAAGTGGTAATTTACTGCATCAAAAACATGAATCAGATTATGGTTTTTTTAACTCTCAATTTCACAGTGCTGTGCAAATCAGATTTACATATCAAATTCGAGAAGGGATTATCACAAGCGTTACCGTAAAAAAAGCCTCAACGGGTTGGGGGGGTGGATGGGTGAGTCATGCGCAGTAATCATCAGCTAGCTCCCTTCCCAAAGAGGATTACAGAGAGGTGACTCAAAGCCAACAATAGGAAAATTAATTAATGGTTTTGTAGAGGTGTCAATAAGAGGTTCAAATCCTTGAGCGAGCCTTGTGTGTGTGTGCGTGGGGAAGGGGGGTAAAGCTGCATGAAGGATTATCTGTACTGTAGTTCAAAGACATGACATATTTTCAACAGGCAGGTCATAATAATAATTTGATCCCCACACCCTCAAATACATAAAAACCACACAAATCAACCACGTGCAGTAAAACGCACAGTGTCACAGTCAAAAGCTACAGCACAGATTGAATATCGTAATATCAAGATGGTTTAGGCAGGCTTGTGGAGAAAATAAAAATAAAAAATGACGAGAAATGTTTTTTTTTTTTTTTTTGGTCACTCACTCTTGAACTTTGCAAGCAAGCAGTGGTGAACTTATAGATGCATGCGCAGTGATCATCAGCTAGCAAGCAGGAATATGATTGAAACCAGAAAGACACACATTCAAAGGAATGGTGTGGGTGAAGTGTACTGTACTGTAGATAAGATAAGAAGTTGAAATACTGCAGTGCAGTAAATTAGCCTGTGTGTGTTCGGAGGCGAGCGAGGGGAGAGCGCTGTATATGCCGAAATGTGATACTGTTACAGTACGAGCCTATGCGTTTCAACAATGTTCAAATGAGACATACAGCACTGCACATGCATGTATAAATATGCAAATTTACAATTACTGCGCGCGCACACACGCAGACTGTGTACTGACGTACTGTAGGTTGAACTGCTAAAGTATTAGACTTTGAAGACAACAGCTCGCGAACACCCCCTTAGTTTTTAAGACGGTATTGCAGTATTGCAGACAGCACTAATAAAATGCTAATATTACGAGCGCTAAAATACCAGAACATATTCCGGAAAAAAAAAATACTGCATCTGCCCACGGTTATCAGAGTTGCGCCGATACGGCCGCATTAGGATAAAGGCGGCCGCCACTGTATGAGAGGAAGTCTCTATGACTGAAATAGCATCCCAAACTGTGGCTTTGGGATCTTGCCATCTGGAGCCAACGTGAGCAACATTTTTGTTTGGTCTGGATGCCATTAGGTCTATTGATGAAATTCCCCATTGACATACTATATTGATGAATACCTGTGGACAAAACTCCCATTCTCCTGGTAGAACTGTTTGACTACTGAAGAAGTCTGCATTTACATTTTTATCTCCTGAAATGTAGGTCGCTGAGAGATGGGGAACTGCATGCTCCGTACACATCAAAATCATTGAGATCACTCATAACATTTATACTTTGGGTGCCCCGTTGTCGGTTGATGTCGGCTATGGCTGTGATATTATCTAATAAAACCCTGAGCGGAAGGTCCTTCAAGACTAGACTCATTCTCTGCATAGCGTAAAATACTGTGCATATTTCCAGGATGTTGCTAGGTAATTTGGTCTCTGCTGGTGACCACTGATCCTGGATTGACACTTGTTGAGAGAATGGCCTCCACTTCATCAGGCAGTCAACGGTAGTAAATAGGTTCCTTGTGTAGGGAGTCATGGACCTTCCTTTATGAAGGTTCTCCTCCTTGGTCCACCAAACCACATTTTGTCTTGTGAATGCCAATAGAGGAATTCTGTTTTGCGATGAGCCGGATGAGGCAGATGACATCCCTGAGGTATCTGCCGAGACCTCTTACAACCCCGAGTCTGCCGCGGAGCTTCAGTTTCCAGTGGTCATCGCGGGAGAACCTTGGGAGATCCTCTACGTTGATCCGCACCGGGACCCAGCGCCGAAGGCAGCTGATCTGCAATCACTACGCCGCCAAGAGATGCGCGAGGACCACGCTCAAGCTGTCACTTACGTGAAGGCTGCGGAACGACACTACGATGCGCTGGGGCTGCTGGGAGAGTGCCGGCGGCACTACCCCAGATGCCAGTGATTTCGCACCAATTGCTGCTCCACCATGTGAGAAGAACGCAAAGCCACCCAGCCAGGTAGGCTTACCTGACACCGCTGCCGCTCCGGTGAGTAACAAGTCCACTGTAAACCCTTTCCTCCTTTGTTGTCGGGAGCGGAAGGAAGCGAGAGACTCTCTCCATGCCACAGCTCTGGCTGAAGCCCGTTACATTAAAGCTAAAGGTTGGGGTCTCCTGAACTTAGCTGAGACTGTGCTATTGCTCCTCCCGGGGATACTTCTCAGAATTTCCCCTCCAGAGACTTTGGTGTGGCCACTTTGTCATATTCTGCCCATGCCACTGTTCAACCTATCCCTTCTGTTCCATCATCCCCTTCCGCTACCAGTCCCAGGGTAAGACCTCTGACCCCCAGGCCCTTATCACCGGTGAGTCCTGTAGCCCCAAATGGTAGTGGGAAATGTTTTAATGTCTGTCGTGCATGTTATGCCTGTGTCCACTGTGGGGAAATTTGTACCATGGGGGGACCGGGTGGAACAGGAAGAGAAGGCCTCCTCAGAACAAGTGACTGTACTAGCTTCGGTTAGGGAAGAAATGGTAAGAACACCCTTATGGGACGAGCCTATATTTGGGGTATTACCGGGCACCGACACTGACAAAAGTTTGATGAAATTCAGTAGAGCAGAAAGAGTGCTAGTGCACAGGTTCCGCAAGATGGGGTACGAGTACCCCTATCTCCCTGAGAACCTCATGCGGAGTGCTGAAGAGCACAGGATGGAGTAGGTAGAGGAAGAGCACATCTAGATCACACTGCTAGAGATCCCCTGTATCGTGATCTTGATAGATCACAATATCTACTTACGTTATGGGTAGTGGGTCGCAACATACACCTAGACCGGGTAGAATACATCTCTGAGTCTGGGAAGAGGAGGTGCTATTCAGTGAAAGTATCTGATGGTCAGCGCAATATAGTGAAGAAGCCTTATCCGGCCCACTACTACTGAGGTAACCCTGCCATGTTATTGTAATGGTACTGTTGTATTGCCATGTATGTGAAAATGTTATTGCATTCCATGTTGTGTGATTACTGGTTGTTGCACAGTAAGGTAGTGTTATACCTATTGTAGTCCAAGCGGGGATGCTGGAATTTTCACCAGGGGGAGCATGTAGCCTAGCCTCCCGGCTGCTATGTCTTTTTCCTGGACCTTACCAGTGTAAGTCCTGTTAGGTGCGGGCAGTGGAGGGGTTAATTCCTTCTTTTAGGCCCTTTGTGCTTTTGCAGCCTTAGATGATTAGATGTATCCAAGGGCGGGCCTAGCAACCACAAGAAAGTATCAGCCTGAGGGATGAGTACTGATTGGATCACACAGGGTGTGATGACCTATCAGTATTCAACCTGCTCTATTAAGGGGCAGGGTTACAAATACCCACCCAAAGGCTATAAGTACTGGCACTTTCCTAAATTCTGGGCTCTCTTGCTTTGTATCTCCTCCCTCTGGAAGTGAGCAACATCTACCCTCCATCTCAGTAGGATATGTGAGGAGGAGTCCATCAGGCCAGTATGGGCCTCAAGTCCAAGTCAGTGCCTGTGAGTAAGGGAAGATGAGGGAAGGATGCATCAGTTCTGTTTATGTCATCTGCATGCAATAAAGATTCAGTTGTACCATAACCAGTGTGATTCACTGTCTTGTTGCTGGAAGAAGAAAATTTGTCAGTATGGGCCATCCCTGCTATCACAGAGGATCCATTCTGACTGGAGGCGCTTCACCAATCAAGAACTAAGGTAAACTGTGAAGCTGTCCTGTTTCTCCCCACAACATCGCAGAGCACTCAGTCCTCCTGTTTACCAACAGGTACAGCCCAACACCTAGGAAGTAGCCAGATAAGAAGCAGACCCCCAATATCACTTAGGGTGGGGGGTACAAGGGCTACATACATATATACATATATATACATACATATATACACACAAAAACGAATAGATGATACCATTCTGTGGCTAACAAAATGCTTTCGAGATACACCGATCTCTTCTTCTGGCGGTGTTAAAATGGATTAAAAAAAATATTTTTTTACTTAAAAACAGTGCATTCTGGAATGTATCTGACTGAAGCCTACCCCTCCCCTCTGTGCAGTATGCAATGTATGATTTAAGGTGTTATCTGATACTTGAATGTTAGTGATGTGTGTGTGGATGTGTGTGTGTGTGTGTGTGTGTGTGTGTGTGTGTGTGTGTGTATGTGTGTGTGTAAATATAAATGTATAAAGTATTTGTTAAAAAGATCTAATGGATACAGGGGAACTGCATACTGATATTAGAATTGAGCTCACCTTACTGTACAGCTGAATACATATTTTTAAGGAAGAGCCATTACTTATTGCAAACAATAATCACTAATCAGCCATCTTTGCACCTTTACAAATGGGTATACGTACAAATGATCTGTATAATGTGAGGTCAACAGCCCAGAGAAAATATCATGTTCAAAACAAACAATAGAAAAAGGTCCTTTGTAAGCATGAACCTTGAATAACAAAGCATTCTACCAGATCATGTAACATGGCACCGCTACTATGACATTTATATAAGGCCAAGTATCTTACATTACAATTTTCACTTTTAGGCTTCACGAGGAGCTGGGGATTCCTGTTTTGATAATTAATTATTTTTAACACTTATCTTATTAACAGACACGCAAATGTTCACTATTTAGCACCATCAAGTTAGCTTAATGTATGCTCAGTACCATTCTGCAACACAAATAAATACATTTTGTCTTTTCTCAGGGTGTTTTATTTCATTATAATATGCAAATTGAAATTCGAAATAGATTGTGGATTGCATTGTTAATACCTATCCGATATGACTGTGATCCTTTGAGAAAAAGGTAGTAGTGTTATTGTTTTCGAGGCTAGAGAGACATACGCCTCTATTTCACATGGTGAGATGCTGAGTAGTGTGCAGTTAACAATGCATTAACTACACACAACTGAATGGCTCTAATACATTGTTTGTTACCCTCACTATTTTAAATATAGTGCAGAAGTATATACTAAGTTGCAAAAGAAGGCTCATTTTATCTTGGTACATTGAGCTGAAGGGACAAATGATCAAAGTCAAATACTTCTCTAAACCTCAATTTAATAACCAAATTAAGTAAGGGATAGAAATAAATAAACAAAGAAAGACACCCAAAACAACCAACTCACTCATTATACCAGTTAGCATCTGTTTATTCCAAGTGATAACTGATTTTGTATGTTCCTAAGCAAGGAGTTTTTTGAGGTTTAAACAAAAAGCAGGACTTGGAATACAGAAGCCACATCATGGTCAATAGCCTATACTGTACTGTACATCTGCTTCAATGTTTGGTGCTGTCCAGTGCAGTGGATGTACGGCAGTATTGTTCCGTGAGACATTCTGGAGGTGCGGGTGCTGTTCCTTCTGTAGGCACTTTTCTATGTTGCAGGAGGAGATTGCAAGGCTGAAGGCTGAAATAGGCAGTTTTTGTGTATCTGAATGAACCAAGGGGCATGTGCAATTTGGCACCTCTGACCCTTGTTCCCTCAATGCCACCCGCGGTGACAGGCTCCTGCCAGTCTGGTGGGATCAATTGAAATTCAAAGAGCATTAATCTCAAGACGTGAATGCTTGAGTACTTGGGTCCTTCCCTCCTGTCCAAATGGTCTTGACACCTCGGACATCTTCTGGGCTTTCATCTCCACTGTCTGGGTAGATATAGTGGCACGTTCTGAAAGTCCCAGCTCATAATACTGTGCACAAGCAGATATGTTTTAAAACACACTGTTCCATAAAATATACATTTTAAAACACACTGTTCCATAAAATATACACTTTAAAAATATCCTAAGTCTTTTGGTTATGGGAAATAGAATAAGAAGCTGCACGTTATTTCTTACAAGCCATATTCCCCACACGCTATACAATAAACTTAGGACTTGACTTTTAAAAGTCCCCTCACAACCTTATAGATGATTGGAGTACCCTCAGAACCTCTAAGCAGGTTCTTGGTTACCTGTACAGTAACTGGGTTTCCTCCCTAACCTGGGGATACTTTACATCCCTTTGCACAATTTACTTTTCTGGGCTGTGCAGAAGTGGTGAGTCTCGCAAGCGTTTTCAAGGGGAGATATTACCGAGACACTGTGTCCACATGCATCCAGGAACCCGACCTGATTCGTGGGTAAATTTTTAGGGGAAACAGCAAATCTGCCCCCTGACTAGATAGACAGATTCTGACAACACTTTATCTGCAAAACCCCCATTGAAACTCATACCCCAGCAATCCCTGCTTGCTGGCATCCCTGGAAATGTAAAAACACACACATTCTTTATTGTCGCAAAATTACAGGTAATGCTTTTACAACAGTTGGGTCCAAGAGCTGACACTCCTGAACCCCAACACATGTATAAGAGATAACTAAACGGGCTTAACCTTTATTAGTGAGCCTGGTTACCTCTTCACTGTCACACTGTCACACCTCCCCCCTCAAGATGAAGGCTCTGTGGCAGTCACCTCGTCCGGTGGCTCCGCAAGCCTGGAGACTCTTGAGGTTTTTGGCTCATTGGGGATATCCTGTCGGGAGAGTCCATCAGCATTACCATGCTCACTACCTTTCTTGTGCTGTATGGTAAAGTCAAATTCTTGAAGGGCAAGGCTCCAGTGTAGTAACTTGACATTCTCCTCCGACACCCTCTGTAATTAACTTAAAGGGTTGTGATCAGTGATCACAGTGAATGACTTGACATACAGATAGGGCTGCAATTTCTTTAAAGCCCATACTATGGCCAGGCATTCTTTCTCAATTGTGGCATAAGCCACTTCCCTGGGTAGGTGCTTCCTACTCAGGTACACAATGGGGTGTTCACCCCCTTCCTCGCCCACGTGGTTGAGTACAGCACAGATACCGTAGTCGGAGGCATCGGTCTGCACAAGGAAATTCTTGCTGTAATCTGGTGCATTTAAATACTTAGGTTTAGCCCCCGCTGCAGCTTGACTATAGAGCAAGGGAAACGGTGCTGCAAGGGGTATATAACTTAATGCACAAATAGACAGACAGAACCCCTATTGATAGCACTCTGTTTCAGTGTGATTTGGTGATTAATTTAAAATAACTTTATTGAATGACAGTAACGTTAAAATATTGGGGTTTAAAACAAGGATTAAATATAACCAAGTATTACTTAATCTATTGGATATGTGTGTCCAAGAGATTGTACAATGGTATTATAATGTCCAGTGTTAGGATGGTTCACTGGCCCTAGTGTTCCTCATATGGAGTGAATGGGCTAGAGGTCTCTGTAGTTATACCGGCAGTTGGAACCACAGATGAAGTGCCCCAGTGTGATATACTAGCTGGTGCTCTTTTATATGACCTGTACTATGTTGTATAAGTGATGCAGCTAGTAGTACATTATAGATTAGATAGAGTCAAATCTAGGTCTGAGTGCACCTACTGTTGTATTACTGACGCCACCCTATATAGATGGTGGTATATAGGTGCAGGTTTGTAGTACTTAGTACATGTACATCCCAGGTGTTTGTTGACCGGGCTGTAGTGAATACTAGTATGGATGATACAATACAGGTAAGTATAATGCACTGCTGCAACTACTGTATATGCAAATACAGAGTTTGCAGCTGAGTACTGTGCCTTGTAGGGTGTGTATACCGGTCAAAATTTAAAGACCTTTCCCTAATTGGTGCAGTAATCCTCATTTGTGGTTATTGTCTGGCACTCCAGAGGTTAATAGCTGGTACAGGTGCCGTTTGCTTGTATATAGTGCCCTGCAAGCTCAATGCTGTGAGAGGGAAATAGCATTCAGGCTACCTAGATGGATATTGTAGTACATTGCCAGATATTATTATGCCGTTGAAAGTATGTGACTGCTGAGTCCATTGGGTCTAATAGCAGTCCTTTAATGCGCACGGGTTGAGCCACGCTGACTTCCTATATCACATTGAGTCAGTGTATGTGAACTAAGACTCCTCCGCGTGCACGTGGTCACGTGACCGGTATACACACCCTACAAGGCACAGTACTCAGCTGCAAACTCTGTATTTGCATATACAGTAGTTGCAGCAGTGCCATTATACTTACCAGTATTGTATCATCCATTCTAGTATTCACTACAGCCCGGTCAACAAACACCTGGGATGTACATGTACTAAGTACTACAAACCTACACCTATATACCACCATCTATATAGGGTGGCGTCAGTAATACAACAGTAGGTGCACTCAGACCTAGATTTGACTCTATCTAATCTATAATGTACTACTAGCTGCATCACTTATACAGCATAGTACAGGTCATATAAAAGAGCACCAGCTAGTATATCACACTGGGGCACTTCATCTGTGGTTCCAACTGCCGGTATAACTACAGAGACCTCTAGCCCATTCACTCCATATGAGGAACACTAGGGCCAGTGAACCATCCTAACACTGGACATTATAATACCATTGTACAATCTCTTGGACACACATATCCAATAGATTAAGTAATACTTGGTTATATTTAATCCTTGTTTTAAACCCCAATATTTTAACGTTACTGTCATTCAATAAAGTTATTTTAAATTAATCACCAAATCACACTGAAACAGAGTTCTATCAATAGGGGTTCTGTCTGTCTATTTGTAATCTGGTGCAGCCAGGATGGGAGCACTAGCCAGTGCTGTCTTCAATGCCTGAAAAGCTTGTTCACAGGCAGAAGACCAGGTTACCAGAACCGAGAGTCGTTTCTGAGTTAAGTCAGTCAGGGGTTTACTTTTCTCCTCCTCTGCCTCCACTTCCACCAGGGCTGGAATGATCTCTGGATGGTCACCACTTATTTCTATCACTCCGTTGATGTGTGGCCAGACTTTAGGAACTAGCCTAGAAGCGCACTTATTGGGATTAGCTTGGGCTACAGCAGACTGAGCCACTGATTGAGCCACATGTGCTGAAGCAGGGATATCCTTAAAACTAGACCTGTTTGTGGCCATTGAGGACTGGAGTTGATCACCCCTGCCCTAGTCCACCAGCACCAAAAGTCTGTCATTCCTGGGGAGTGCATCCCAACACACGCTACATGTGCAATAAAAGACTTAAGCTTTGACACAAAAGCTCCTGGTGCCCTTATTGACTGAGACCTCCTGACACAGCCCAGCATGATCTCCAACTCCAGCAGTGCTAGTAGTGACCCTAGCCATTAGGCTACAGATGTCTTTGAAACTTATGATGTTACAGATATGTGGATAGATGCAGGGTCCTCTGAAGCACATGTATGCAGGCCTCTCCTCCTAATATCTACCACGCGAGACTAAGCCCCCAACTTCCCAGTTTTAAATGTAACCCATATTAGGGGGAGCAAGGACCTCAGCCGTTCATTTATATTTCTTTTTGCCACAATGGTCAGGGTTTCTTTTTTGTTTAGGAAGGAAAACGAAGAGATGACGTTGATGTATCTTAGCAAAAAGGTATGTTTTAATGCCATATTATGGTTGTGTACATTACTACTATTGTGAAGAAAGATAACATTGCTATGCAAATGATTCAATAAATATGTATGCTAAATATTATTCAGTTGCACAGCTTCCTAATTGAATTGTATGTTACAGCATGATTTTTTCATCTTTATATTTGTTGGTTCTTGCATTTCTGTACTGCATGCATGTAGATTATAATAGACTGTCCTTATTAAGTTCACTAAACATCATGCCGTGTCTAAAGGAGATCTGTAAGGAAAAGGAGACCTTCCTCTTCTGCTCACAATGACAAAAGGTTGGGCTATGGCCATGTGATTTGGCACACGAGTCATTAAATTATCTTTGTTCCAGAATGTCTATTGCACTTTTGTACTGCAGAGATTCTGATACCAAATGGTCAATCTGCATTCTTGGTTTTGCAGATCAGATCTTCAATAGAGATAAACATAATTATGTTATTACAGAGCCTGACCAACTATGTACAAATCACTTCCATCCATGTTATTGTGGCAGACTACACACACAAGCAAGCTGTCAGTGACATGGAATATAGTACCACTGTATGTAATGTAGCAATAAGACAAAAATAATAACACAGTGCATCCTAGTGGCAAATGTGAGAATGAGCAGCATGTGCATTACTCGTATGGGGCATTAATATAGTTTACATATTTAGGGCCAGATCCACAAAGTTCTGTTAAGCAACTTAACATGAAGTTAACCTGACTTAACGTCTTGTTAAGACTTACTGCATTTCTTCAAAAGACAATAACCTAACAATTTCTCCCAGAAAGAGCATTGCAGTGACTGTAATGGCTATTAGTTATAATAAGATGCAAATGTGGCATTACAATAAAGTGTGTTTTTGTAACGCAGGGACTTAACATTACATTGGTGAGGTCAAACAGAAACTTGCCGTAACTACACACTGCAAACTGCAATAGGGCTTTCACAAGTTCTGGGTGGGTACTACACCACAGTTGGGTATGATTAACTAACAAAAAACTATATTTCAGGGTCTGGATGGGAGCAACGTGTAGTAGTGCTAACTTAACATGGTGTTTAGCTAATGTTAATGAGATGTACAATGGGCATTGTTTTTGCACATTATTATAGTAGCTTTGTGGATACGTGTTTACCTCTTGAAAATAACATCTGTTAATGATTTTGATAATGTCCCATTAATAGCACTAAGTTAATGAACCTTTGTGGATCTGGGCCATGTTAATTTAAGTTGTAAGCTCATTAGCAATTAAATACGCATCTAACTCGTTGCAAAATGAGTCAGGTGAAAACAGACAATTTTTACAAGCCTATAAAAATTGTAAGACAATGTTAGATTGTAAGACAAATCTTTAAAAAATAAAAAACTAACATGCAGGGGAAATGGCCCCTTTTAAAGTACGATAGTCTCTGATCCTCTTTCACCAATTGTTGTTATAATACCACACGGTTTCTGACCATCTACTTTAATCTTACAGACGAGCAATGCTTAAAGATGTTTAAGAACAATAAAAAGATGGGGTGACTGTTCATAATTGTGTCAACATTTTTTATTGTATAAAGGATCGCATTCAACACCAGTCTACTGCACCCTAAAATCTTTTAACAACTGTAGGTAGTTCGATCAGTTGAAATACATTGATGACCTGAGGCGCAAAAGCCGTACATCAACATATCACCCGCCGTAACTAACAGCATCTTGGTTATCAGTCTTATTAAAGAGGCACAATCGCCACATTGCCTTGTAGAGTCAGAGCTTGGGTCACCGTGTCAAGTTTAGCACACTTGATTTACATAAGTCAAGCTTTGTACCTGACAATTGGGCGCCAATTAAATATTATGGCCCATATTTACTAAGCAGTGTTCTGCCATAAGACACCTTGAATACAAAGTCCGATTAATGTTTTACTTGACCCTAGGTAAGACACCAGTTTTGGGCTCTCAATACACACCATATGCTTATCAATGGGGCACAAAGAGAAATACAGACAGAGCAGAGCACACAGAGATACAGGTACCAGTCACACACATGTAACACCCCATTAATTGGGTTACTGGTTTGCTGTACGGGGTTAATAGCAGAATAGCATGTGCTGGGCCCCACCCTGTGTTGCCACGGGGATACTGACGTCACTTGGGGGTACATCGGAGAGGAAGAAGGTTCTAGAGGGTTAGGTTCCTGAAGGACAAGAAGAAAGGAACCACAGTGGGCCATATGCAATGGGCTCCAGGGTGTCAGCGGATCAGATCTACAGGCGGATCCACCTATGTATTCTCCTCAACCAGTAGGGAAGTGGCAGTTCCCAATTAGGAATGGGGTATAGTCATTACCTACAAAGAACCGACCAGGATCCCAGTAAGGGGTATAATGGATGTTACTCCGAAGGGGGGCTCGGTCCAATACAAGTAACACAGCCAAGTACATATACCTTACTCTGAGAGTTAAGAGTGGGCACCTAGAGAAGCACCGTTTCATGAGTAACAAAAAGTATGTAAAGCAACGTACAGCTATGTTGAGTATGTGTGTGGGATGTCCCTATGCCTGGGGACCTGAATAAAGACTGCGTTGTACTACAAAACTTCCTGGCGTCCATCATTTCCCACCCCCTCATCGCCCAACCACCTAAATCCAGTACCCTGAAGTGAGGTAAAATGTGCTGAGTAGCAAATACTGCGCACCAATGTAAACACCGTAGGAGCCGGGCAGGGAGGGTTACGCACACATACAGTGTCAGACTCTTCTTAACCAATTGATGCATTTTGATGTCCCCGTCCCAACTGGCCTTAGGCAGGAGCCTAGTTTCACGTTGTAATGGATCTATTTCACTCAAATAATGATTTGTTACTTGAACATATGTGAAAAAAAATATTCTTTTATTGAGCAGAAGTCCATAAAACGCACAACGTTTCAGCGGTTAATCTATTACTATGTTTACCTGATAAAGGGCATTGACACACAAACCCAGGGTACGTCTGACGTCACCGTCACGTGACATCGGCTCATCGGTGAGGTGTGGGCTATACACTGTCTGAGTGCTTCGTAGACTGAGTCCGTGGGCAGCAAGAGCACTCAGACTCTAGGGCTGATCTCTCCTATATCTGCAGTGAGTGTGGCTGGTCTTACAATAGACTGGTCGAAATTATATCAGAGCTTATAGTAAAGTATATTGATATACTGAGTGAGGTGTGTAGTGGCTATTTCAACTCAGCCATCCTTGTACACAGCCTCACTTTTCATCTAGCTGACAAACACATTCAACTGCTTTCACCCCATCTTATTGCAATGGTCATAGGGGCTTAGAGATATACTTATACTTACCTTGGTATAGAGATCACCCACATTTTAGGGTTTATTAAGATTTACTATAGAGGTATTTATATATAATTACACCTCCATTAAACACCCTACCACACCTCTCCGTCTTTTAATTACTATTTGTTTGTTTTTTGTATGTGGTTTCTCCAAACAATTTATTTTAATAAGTTTATAATAAAATGTAAGTTTTAATTAGGGTGCACTTTGCTTAGTGCCACACTAAAGGGATTCTATCTTTCCTCTCACTTAAGGTTCCCCAGGTCCCAGACAGGCCCCAACTCCCCACCAGGTTAGTGGGTAAGTGATAAGGGACGGCCCCTAGGTTAGGGACTCTGCCCTTAGGTGCGTGTGGTGTGCAGTCTTGTCAGGTCACAGCTGTCAGTGCTGTGAGGGCTGACAAGAGGGCATCATGTGAGGTTGCAGTGCGTTGCTGCAGGTGTTGTGAGTATTAGGTAGGAGTTAGTCAGAGGGGACCCGGGTAGTGAGGGGAGAGATAGTGTGGGTACAGGGGGTCAGTGACCCACCTGCATAGGACAGGCTACCCTGTAGGCCCCTATGAGTTTCCCCTGAAGACATTTAAGGTTGCTGTGCTGTAGGGACGGCCTATAGTAGCATCGAGCATCACCTTACTATTAGTGTCAGTTAGGGACTCAGCAGACGCTGTGTGTCCGTCCAGAGGGTTGGGCGCAGATCATCGTTGTTGCTGCATAGGCCATATGGGTGGGATCGCCCCGGACGGTAGTTCCTGTGTTCATCCATCATCGGATCCTTTGCGAAGCTCCGTTGCAGGTCCGAGCACCGGAGTGCTCGGCAGGTAACCCTCATCAACAAGTGCACCAACGATCCTACATATTATTATTTCGGGACCAGTGACTGCGCAGTCATACATATCCTCTCACTAGGAAAGGGTGGGAGACGTATTGTGTATGTGGTTACTGGACACGGGGTGGGATCACCTGGTGAAGGGGGTAGCGTCCTGAGAGACGCATTAGTTAGTGTCTCCTCTAGAGAGGGACACCTGTTGATCTGTTGATGTTATATGCAAAAGTACGTTTCCTATGCTCACAAGTAAAGGTATTGGTTATTATACATACTGTGTGCCGAGTGATATATATTGTCCTGCGAGGAACCACTCCCCCTCTGGTGGGAGCCATCGCAGGTGGAGGCGCTGCACCGAGTACAGGGTTACTCATAATATACTTGCCCCAGGTTCCCCATGGCGGAAGCTCAGCTCTCCTGGGAGCCTAACAGGTAAAGCACCACACCCGGTAACAGTAGGTTCTCCGCACTCACACTATATCTGCGATTGGGTGGGGGAATACCCGTTACACTTATAATATGCTGATGTTTGGAATTATGATCCGAGTTTGTAACAAACGTATTAAAAGTAGTTCATGCATGATCTTATCTACTGTATTTGTGCACTGGTTGAAAATAGCCCAATACTTACAGTAGAAAAGACAATGTACTTTTCCTAAATCATTTCTACCCAGTCTTGCTGATGCTAGTATCTTATTCGAAGTCAGTACCTTTGTAGGAATTTATCAGTAGAACTTTATTTGAAGTGTTCCAATTCACATCTGCTTATTGTAATCTTTTATAAAGCCTTCAACAGGAGTAACTCCATAAACCTGCCAATATGATCGGTACCACATGCTTTTTGATCATAACAACTACAAATAATGTTTCATTATAGGTTACAGACTAATGCCAAAGTAGACGGTTTTGAATTATAAAGTCACTATGTAATCCATTTAGTATGCATGTACATACAGTATAGGATTAACACTGGTGTGCCAGCAAATCTACCTGCTGATCAATGCAAGCATAAATATCATATGCAAAAAACTATGAGCGGAAGTTTAATAATATGCCTAAAACAAATAGTACTCTCTGAATAGCACAGTGCACCCGGTGCAGAGTGAAAATAGTCATATTCATGGTGGTTTCGGAAAAAATAAGGTTGGCAGGATAGTACTGTTGCACAATTTTCTCTAAGTCAGTAGTTCTCAACCTCTATTTGAGCAGGAGCACACCTGGTGGATTTTGTAAATCTCGGGGGAACCCGTTTATCAGAACTCAATCACACATTCTCGTTCCGTTCTGGGCTCAGAGAGTAGAGGTGGATCGCAGCCTCTAGGTCTCCAGACATCACAGGATAGACGCGTTGGGACAGGCAGGTTAACTCAATCCCATATATCAAGCAAGGGAACCTTCTTGAAGTGTTTATTTGGGGCAACAACATACAAATAAAAAGGTGGGGAAAGTACAGAGGGAACATTGGGACATGAGAGCAATTGAGGGGAAAGGGAGCTATGAGGGAAGTGGGATAAATGCAAGATATAGGGATAGGTAAAAATCAGTAACTTTACCAGGATAGGAGAGATGACTGCTCAAGATGGCTGCTGGTACTAAAAGACAGCTTGCTGGTCTGGGCTGATGGGAAATAAACTGGAACAATACCACCTGGCAAGGGGAGCAGCCCATCCTGGTAAAAAAAACTATAATGAAGAAGTGCCCGGGCGCTACCTCAAATGGAAGTGGTGGGGAAAACCAAACTTGTAAAAAATGTATAAAACCTTGTTATGGTGTTTTGGGTTCCCACTTGTCTTCTTAATGCCCTTCTATGACTCAGACCCCCACAGGATCTATCCGAGATCCTTAGTGGTAATGGAAACAGAAAAAGAAGGGGGAGCACAGGTTAGGGGATGATGGAGGGTATCGGTATTTTTAGTGAAGTATGAAATACAGATATAGCAATACCCAAGCTTTCTTAGCTGTAGTGTGGGGAAGGTGGTATAACAAAGGATAAATAGATAAAACTTACACGGCCCTGTGTAAGTATGGCTCGCATCAAGGTATCTTTTGTTTTTTTCTTCCTTTGTTCGGCCGGTACGACAATCTTCCTTCCCTGGTTCTCACAGTGATTTCCTTGCTTCTGCCGCGGTCTGTTTACACTCGAGGTCGCAGTGCTCCCCTCGGAGTAAAGGAACAAAGTTAGATCATAACAGATACAGAGGTAAGTAAATGCTTAGAGCGGGTAACTGATAGGGGAAATGGGACAATTAAAGCAGATTGAACTGCAAACACTCACACGGGCCAGTGTGAGTGTAATCCTGTAAGAGATGTTTCTCGCTCCAAAGGTGACAGCCTTGATGTCTGAGACTCACACATAGAGCATAGACAGTCTGCAGGGATGATGGGAAGTGGTATAACTAAAATGATAAATACAATAATACTCACACGGACTAGTGTGAGTACACACTAGTAGCGGTATCTTTGTAGCCTCTTGGGGAACTTCCCATCACTCTTGTGGTGGTTCTGTGACGCAGTGGTGAGGTTCCACTGGGTTAACTTCTCTGTGAGGGGATGTGGAATAAAAATAGTCCACGCTTGATCTGTATTCGAGGTAGTCCACTTTAATAAAACATTAAAAAGCTTACATCAAAGAAGGAAGTAAGTGCAATAAAAAGCCAGTCTCTGAGTTGTTGGTATGAGACTGGTAAAAATAGTGAAGATGAGAAGTAAATCCCAGGGTGGTGCTTCCAATATCCAGGATAACGATTGCAATATAGCTTTAAGAGTCCAGGAACTTATATATCCATTAAAAAATGGTATGTGCAGTTGAAAGGCATAAGGCTCACAATAAAGCCATAATTAAGGACTTCAATGATAGGACAAAGCTCACTGTGGATTTAGGAATGAATTCCCAATGAAGAGAACCCACCCCACAGCCACTTTAGAGTAATAGTCCTCTGTCCCTAGGCTAGAGCAAACATAGCCTATCTGCATACAAAGTTATTTGAAATGTGAATGACTCACAGTTTTGCTGTCCATAGCAGTCCTGGTTGAAGTGGGTACCTCCGTCCATAGAATGAGTGTAGATATCCAAAAAAGATGATGGAGCCCTGCTTCAGAATGAAAGGGCTGGAGGCTGGCTTATGAAAATTAAAAATGCTTTATTCAGAGATGCATAGTAGCCATCGCTACAAACAGGGTCCTCTAACGCGTTTCACGCCTGTGTGGCGCTTTGTCAAAGAGTGACATGTGTTCTGAGAATGCTCCCTAATTACCAGCTCAATGAGGAGGTGAATTCGCGCCAAAATGACTCACCCGATCACATGGGATGCAGACCGGGCAGCAAACCACGGAAGCCGCAATGGGGAAAAAGCACCTCCCCAATCGAGTTAGCAAATCCAGGAAGTGAGAAAACATAACAACAAAATTTAATATAACAAAAATAATGATAAAAACGCCACCAATAACAAAAGTATGTATTGGTGGACAAACAAAATATATACATAAATAAAGAAATGATGAGAAAAATGAAGAAAAAAAAAAGATCACAAAAAGATAATGATAATAAGAAAAAATATATCAATTTATAAGTACATAACTAAAAAACTGAACACATATTAACCCACACTACAGCTAAGAAAGCTTGGGTATTGCTATATCTGTATTTCATACTTCACTAAAAATACTGATACCCTCCATCATCCCCTAACCTGTGCTCCCCCTTCCTTTTCTGTTTCCATCCTGGTAAAAAAGGCAGGTGGGTTGCCAAGGCAACTGACTGAAGCCAAGAAACCCACAAGGGGTCGCAACATTGTTGCAACAGCCAGGCGAAGTAGTGCTGGCAGCCTGAAGACATAGAAAAAACACAATACTGTTCCAGGACACCGGATGAGTCCATTAGCAGAGTGTTTCCCCTGGGGGATTGCGGTACCCTTGGTAGAGGATCACGGCACACCAGGGTATCCTGGCACCCTGATTAAGAAACATTGCTCTAAGTGAAGCAGAGCAATGCGTTGCATACTCCTCTGGTAATTAAGGGAATAAATTAATAAAAAGTCCAGGTTTTCAAGAATTTAACAAGGTTGTGATGCCAGTCAAACAGACAGCAAAGTCCATTGCGCAAAAGCCTCTGCAAGTACCTTCAGACCAACTTGAAAATCCCTTTTCCTGCTCCTCTATAAAAAGGAGGGCGATCCGATTCCACCACCAACAACACGATCTCCAAACGGAACGAAGAAAAAGAAGACAGAGTGCATCGAGGTCAGTATTCAATAATTTATATGCAATAAAAAGTAAAAACCAGACTTAAAATTCAGTATTATAACTCGAACATAGTAGAGTAAACCGGGAGTCCTGCATATGCAATGGCGTTCCTGCGTGGTCCATGTCTCCACCGGGAACTAAGCCGCCGGAGTTCAAAAGCGGAAACCCCAAAAGGTCTGCCAAAGACAGAGCAAGGTCGAAGGATAGGATTGATTTATATTTCTGTAGCACAGTGCCTCCTATCAGATGCTAATTCCTATCTGCATCTTAAGAAAGATCCAACAGTGAACTATGAATTTAAATTGGGAACGTTTTTGGATGAGTTTTTTCCGTTGGGGATATTGACAAAATCAGAATGAGCTTTTTCTTCCCTTTATATTCGTACTGTATTTTACCAATTATGTACCACTTACCAAAATGTCATAAGGACCTTCTATAGCAACCAGGCCGCCCAACTACTGTATCTCCGGGATAAAGTCTATCACTGACAAATTTGTCGTGATGTGTTGATTCTTTCATGCAAAAAATTGTTTGTTAAACTGCCTGCCATTTTGCAAGACACCACAACTCTTGTTGGTTTGCTTAACAATATAGTGTTGAAGCCCAATTTCAGATTAGTCACTTTACATTTACAGTCTCTGTACACTTCTATTAGACATTCAGCAGTGGTGAACAGTGTGACGGTGAAGGGGTACCCAGGCCAGTAAATAAAGGTATTATGCCCAGCTGGGTGCACCCGAGTCATATTGGGGAATTGTGATTGTCAGCTCTTCAACCCAGTAATGGCAATAACACTGTGCTTCTAATAAAAAATGTCTGTGTGTCTCCCACCAGGTATAAGGTGGCAAGAATAATGTGATTGTTATTGTAACATGTATTTCAATAGCCGCGCATAGGAAAAATGGTTTTAAAAACCCAGCAGCTTGCAACACAGCGCATAAGCGTTTAGCCAACTTCTGCTAGGAAGGTTCTAGAGCGCTGAGTTTTGCTGTGAGCGCTGAGGGAGTAAAATCATAAAAAAGGTTATAACGCAATTTTTATAAAGTTTCATAAAAATTGATGAATGAAAGTCCCCATATTTTAATAGTTCTAACATTATGGGCATAAGGGGATTTTCCTTCAGACAGCCGGAACAGAGGGAAACACTCAAGATTGTAATGGCGGTACTTTAGAAATGTTTGGCAGGAAATTCCTGTGAGTGAGTCATGCATAATTTAGCACCGGGCTTGTAAGACATCCCGCTGACATGGTCCCAAGATGTCTGGAAAAGTCCGTTGTTAAAAAGGTTCCGACATCGTAAGGTGTTAAGCAGGGAGGGGTAAATACAAGTACCCTCATCCTAGCAGATGTCCAGGCGAAGTAGACAAGATGTCGCCAGGAAAGGGGGCTTGGTTTGGTATGCTAAGCGGTGAAGGTGCGAGGTTCGCATATGCCCGTAGCATACTAAGAAGCCCTCTGCCCGGTGCTGTGAGGTACTGACAACCTAGGGATAGGTGGGATGGTTAGTTCCCACGCAGCGATTGGCTGCAGGGCTTAAAGATAGGGGTTTTGACTGTTTAAAAATCCCTGCAGCCGATCAGGAGTTAGTTCCATCATGCGGTAACAAGGATTCATCTAAGCTGGATCTTAAACTTTGCAACATCGTAACCCAAGTCAAGAGTTCGTAAGAACTAAGGAATCCAGAACCAATTCTACCAATTCTCAAGCAAGCAGAGGAACTGAAGATGAGATTCAGAGATCG
Source organism: Ascaphus truei (assembly GCF_040206685.1). Lineage (NCBI taxonomy): Eukaryota > Metazoa > Chordata > Amphibia > Anura > Ascaphidae > Ascaphus > Ascaphus truei. The sequence continues at coordinate 317,579,688 of NC_134486.1, forward strand.
TGGATACAGAGAGAGGGATCTGGAGGTTGCCTTTGAACAGGCATTATGTACAGATAAGAACACACTCCTATCTAAACAACGTAATACGAAAAGAAACATTTATGCCCAGAATGATGCGACTAGCCAGATGCCTCTATTTGTGACCACTTTCTCCAAACAGGCTGAACAGATTAGGTTTATCCTACATAAACATTGGGCAGTCTTGAAATTAGATAAAGACTTAGAACACTACACAAGATCTAATCCAAAAATGGTGTTTAAAAAAGCAAAAACTATTGGTAGTCATGTTTCACCCAGTTTGTATCACTCAGCCAAGGATAATGTATCAAATCGGCCTAAGGGCTTCTTCAAATGTGGAGATTGCAGTCTCTGCAGATATGCCACACCAATTAAGTCAATTAAGAATGTATACACAAATTATAAATATGTGATAGAGTCATTCATAACTTGTAATACTAACTTTGTGATATATTTGCTTAGATGTGCCTCTGGGAGTGGTTACATTGGCAGGACTATCCGTACACTCAGAACCAGAATAGGTGAACACATCAGAAGCATTAAAAAACATGATGACAGATTCCCTGTAGCTCGTCATTTTATGAACTGTCCTCAAGGATCACTTAGCACATTCACATATAGTGCCCTTGAACATATAAATACTAACATTAGAGGAGGAGATAGGGAAGCTCTCCTGAATTGTAGAGAGATGTTCTGGATCTATGCCCTTGGGACGTTAGCACCCAGGGGCATGAACCAGAACTGGGAATTGAAACGTTTTTTAAAATAAATTTGGTTTCTATATTATAATCTTTGTCATTACTATTGAATATAATATTATTTATATTTATGGATATATATATATCTGTCTCCTTATGTTAGTTAATTTTATTATTAGCAATAATCTAAATTTATTAATGTATGTTTTATTAATATACTGAACTTTTTTGAATAATTAGGCTTCAATAGATTTCCATTAACATTATTTGATCTATATTTAATATTTTCATTTTAGATTTCATGCTTGTTATAAATGCATATCTATTTTTCTTATATATACATATAGATTATTTAAAAATGTATTGATTTTTATATACTATCCTAAACATTTATTTATTACTGTTTCTATGTCCTTGTTCCATATAGGGAACCGAATTCGCTAGTTCATATTACTTTGTTTCTTTTCTAATTTTAGAATATTGTTTTCTTTTTATGTCTGTCTGTGTTTTATGTTGCTTTCAATTGTATCACATCTGCTCTCTATACTTTATACAGTATCCCCCGCTCATACAGGACGCACCTTCCATTCTAGATTGTGGTTTGGAAGAGGGGTCCACCAATAGTATTACTCCATATGATTCTCGCGCCAAATTTACAATGTGACGTCAGTGTTTGGAGGTGGGGGATTCTCTATAAGACAGGGAGTTTGATTAGACGCGAATCTACTCTTTGAGAAAGGGCGTTTGCCTGAAACGCGTTAAAGTGTGTCTCTGTCCCCGTTACCATGTTACCAATAAACTATTTTTAACCCTATCAGCATTGGTGCTGGCCCTGTTTTTGCAGCTGTGCACTGCTTCCAACATTTGGATTTCTCCTCTGCGTAGAACGAAGTAAGCAGCTGCGGAGGAGACACAGGGGTTGCGAGCGGCGCCCTATCCAAAGACTGTTTTCGGTTTTATTTGCACACAACTCCCGCACCTGGGAAATTGTGCCTAGAGACTCTATTTCTAAAGATTTTGTTTTGGAAATAGAAGATTTTGTTTTGCCCCGTCCCAGTAAGTGTATTTTTGTAATATTTTGTAAATCAAGCTGTGTATGTTCATTGTGTAAATAAATTACAATTTATTTTATCTCTTGCTTTGCTCAATGAAAGGATCCGGGTATTAAGGTGTTAAAAGTGCTGGTCTCCCGTGACAAACAGGGCAGCTGAAAGCTTTCCCAGGACCCAGGTCTACAGTTCCCACTGCCCCCTCGCCCCCCACCCGGTGCCCTCCCCACACCCGTGTCGGCAGAATTGCAAGCCCACCCTTGTTTCTTATAAAAACTCTCACTCCCTTCTAATCCCCCTTCCCCAATGTATTTCTCTCGCCACCTTTCTTTCACTCTCCCCCCTCTCACTCTTCCCGTATTACACTCTTCCTCTCCAATCTTTCCTCTCCCTTCTTAAACCCCTCACACACTCACCCCCCTACTCTCACTAAATCCCACTCCCTCAATCCCTCATTACTCACACTCAACCCCCCGCTCAATTCCTCCCTCCTCCCTGGCCATGAAATACCCCCACAAACTCCGTCCCCCCCACACACAATACCCTCCTACACACACACGATACTCCTATAACTCCCCCTACACACACAATACCCCCACAACCACCCCCTGCACACTCAAACAATAAACCAACCGCACACACACACACACACATACACAATACCCCCTACACACACACACAATACCCCCACAAACCCTTCCTACACACACACAAAACCCCCACAAACCCTTCCTACACACACACACACACACACACACACACACACACAATACCCCCACAAACCCTTCCTACACACACACACACACACACACACAATACCCCCACAAACCCCCCCCCACACACACAAACAATACGCATACCCTACACACACACACACTGCTCCTACATACACACACACACACAATACTCCCGCAACCCTCCAACACACACGATGACCCTACAACCTCCCTACACACAATAATCCCCCTCCCCCACAAACAAAATACCCCTACCACACACACTATGCCCACAAAGCCCCCTACACACAAATCCCCTACACCCACATTCACACAGACCCCAAAATCACACACACACACACAAAGCCCCCTACACACAGGCATACACCCCCCCCCAAAACACACACACACACACAAACCTCCACACACCCTGCATACACACAAACCCCCCTACACAGACACCCTACACAAACACACCTACAGCCCCACAAACTCCCTCCCCCACACACACAATACACCACACACAGACACCAACATCAACACCTCCACACAATACCCCACCAATCCCCCTACACACACACACACAATACCCCCACCACACTACACACTAACCTTGGGGTAGGGAGTTGGACTCATGCTTCTCGGATTCGGGGGTTGGGCCAAACTTCTGCGACAGACCGGCAAGGAGAGAGGCAGGCCCGGAGGTGGAGCACCCCACACCCCCAGGTGGGCCTGGGACAATTGCCCCAGCTCCCCCCTCCTCTTGGCGGCCCTGGTGGTGAAAGTAGATTTTTATTCTTACAGATACTCGCCTAGGCATTCACAGCATTGGAGGTTGGAACTGGAGTGTCTTAGGGTACTCTCCTGGAAATAAGGAAGAGGCTAAAGATATATAATTCATAAACACTTCCCCAAGTCTTCATAGTAGGTGTGATCTCGTTTCTTTCCCATCGAGCCATGCCCTCATTTGAATGTGCCACCGACGTCCTTTACCTAGCCATGATTGCACATAGGGTGTAGGATTTCACTCTATGTAGGGAGGTCCAACGCTTACGGCAGTTTGTTTGAACTTGACATTTTTTCAAATTTATACCAAAAACACCATAGAGGTAGATTGATCCATACAACTAAACAACACTGAACCACAGAATATACGTCCGGCAGTAGTCTTCTGGAGAATGAGAGATGGTGTCACGGTGACCTGTACGTTACGCTGCCTGCGCCTGCATGCAAAAGCATAAAGAAAGAGGGCTCCTCATACAGTATTTGGAAAAGAGAGGCTCAATGGTTCCATTGGCGCTCATTCAAATAATACATTATTACAGTATTGTAGTACAGCTAGAGTGATGTATCACGACTTACTGTTTTCGGGTTACATCGCAACCCAAAAAAAAGTAAGGACTAATGCAGCTGTGGTCCCTGTTTCTGAATGGGACCCCCGCAACGTTAATCTTCTGACCAAAACTAAAGAAAACTAACCTATCTCTCCCTCTCCATCTCATCTCTCTGCCTCTCCGTGTCTCCCCAGCAGAAGATGGCTCCGGTCAGTGACATGGATGACCTAATATGGATATGCTCATAAATGGAAATGCCCATGTTAGGACAGCCTATGTCCCTGACCGGAGCCAGCTTCTGCTGGGGAGACACGGAGAGGCAGGGAGAGAGACACAGAGAGAGAGTCAGACTAGTTTTCTTTAGTTTCTGACTGTTAGGTGTCGCAGTGGAGGTTAGGTTAGGTTAGAATTCGAAAAATAAATCTTAAAATCCCAAATAAATCATACCGGTGAGCGATAACGGCACCAGACCGTACCAGTCTACTTTCACCACTGAAATTCAGATGGTTTGGAAGCAGTGAGTTACTTTCTACATAAAGACTCCTCTCTCCCTGATCTGCGACTCAATTTTATTTTACAGTAGTATTTCCTTTATATTACAAAACATTTATTTTTTCTGTGATAAACCAGTTTTATTGACAATTATGTGGAATGGCGATGGGCACTCGGTTTGCCCCAGTTTCACCAATTTATTTATGGGTTTCTCTGAATGACGTCATATTTGGAATGTCAATGTACAGAGGCGCCGGCCTTTATTCTAAAACCTCGCCCGGCGTACCGCTCTGAATACAAGATCATGACGTGCTATGTTTTCCAACCATATTGCAATTGACTCGGGTTTCTATCGGACGCAGAAAATTGCATTTTAGCGTTGTCTGCAATACCGTCTAGAAACTCAATTGGGCGATCGCGAGCTGTTGTCTTAAAAGTCTAATAGCAATTCAACCTACAGTAATGTACAGCTGTACAGTTCTGCAAGTCTGTGTGTGTATGTACAGTAATTGTAATTTGAAGATTTATATTTGAAGCAGAGATTAACGTTACGAGTTCATACTGTATACAGTAGTCTGAGACTCCTTAGCCATACACATAAAAAATATGAGGACACATACTGTACTGTATACAGGATAATAAAGGGAAAAGAAATACAGTATTACAAAAATATAACGTCGCGTCTTCTTCCGAATACAAAATATTTTTTCCGCTCATGCGGATTGGAACCTTGCTGAAACGCGTACTGTATGCGTGTCATCACATTTCTATATGTATTATTTATTAATTAATACTTTTGCTAGGCTTGCTCTTCTTTTCATACTGTTTTTATTTCATGTGCATGCGTGTACTTCTCATTGGAACCTTGTTGAAACGCATATGCGTGTCATCACATTTAGGCGCATGCGTATATGACTTCTCATTCAATGTGAATTTCAAAATATACATATTCCCAACAAGCTCTGAGAAACCCCAACCATTACCACATAATATATATATATATGCATATAAGTGTCAAAAGGAGTGCTAGTGGGCGTGGCTAAATGTATAACAACAAAAAATAAAAAAACAAAACAACAAAAATGCCCAAAGCTACTTCCATTCTGACAAAAATACACAGTGCAATACCTATATATCTCTTGTAAAAAGTAATTTAGTTTAACCCTTTGGCCAAAGCGTCTTAAGCTTGCTGCCCCCCAAGGTTTAAGCTTGCCCCTTTTTACAAGAGATATATAGGTATTGCATTGTGTATTTTTGTCACAATGGAAGTAGCTATGGGCATTTTAGTTTTTTGTTGTATACATTTAGGCACGCCCACTAGCACTCCTTTTGACACTTATATATATATATATATATATATATATATATATATATATATATATCAAACAAAGAATGGACTGCGCTCCTCAGGTGTAAAATCAGACTAATTACCAAATGATTGTATTAAATGGATATAGCAAAGGTGAATGGCAAAAGTGAATGCAACAGTATTATGGATGATTGACTCACACTAATAAAAATACATGCAATATGTTATAATAAAATGCTGAGTGCCAATGTTTAAAAAGCTGCTGTAAACACAAATATATGCCAGTGAACAATACAAATATAATAAAATGGCATGTGTTGGTAGTTTGACTACTGCACTAATGAATCCCTCCTGAATGATACTAAATGAATGATGAATGGAAATATACAGAAAAAATGACACTAAGTGTGTCAAAGATAAAAATAAAAATAAAAATGAAAAATGTGAAAAATGTAAAAATATATCAACCAAACCAAGGGTCCATGCTAGGATCTGGCTGCTCTCATCAAGGACCAACGAACTCCCAGAAATCTGTGAACAACAAGAAAAGAAAGCGCCCGATCCTAGTGCAGCATGAAAAAATACAATTTAATAAAAATGAATATGAATAAAACCAACAAATGCGAACTCACAAACACAGGATAAATAAATGCATATAATGAGTATACTCATTCGCCAACCGCCCACGTTGTGCCTTGGATGGCGCGCCCTCTCTCTGTCTGGGTTTTCTCAGCTCTGCTGAACTGACATCCAGCAGGGGATACAGGAAAAAGCTCACCACAATGTGACCCGGAAGTCCTCCACAATGTTAGTGTATCCGGATATGAGGTCTGCAGTCCGTGACCCCGCGATGCAGGGGCTGATCAGAGAAGTCTCTCTGCACTCCCAAAGGCAGTCCGTAATGAGGTGGGCAGTGAGGATAGAGTCAAAATGTATATCACGGTGTGACAGCAGCTAAAAAACGCTCTTCTCTACGCGTTTCTTCACATAAAGTGATTTCATCAGGAGATCTCTCCTGATGAAATCACTTTATGTGAAGAAATGCGTAGAGAAGAGCGTTTTTTAGCTGCTGTCACACCGTGATATACATTTTGACTCTATCCTCACTGCCCACCTCATTACGGACTGCCTTTGGGAGTGCAGAGAGACTTCTCTGATCAGCCCCTGCATCGCGGGGTCACGGACTGCAGACCTCATATCCGGATACACTAACATTGTGGAGGACTTCCGGGTCACATTGTGGTGAGCTTTATCCTGTATCCCCTGCTGGATGTCGGTTCAGCAGAGCTGAGAAAACCCAGACAGAGAGAGGGCGCGCCATCCAAGGCACAACGTGGGCGGTTGGCGAATGAGTATACTCATTATATGCATTTATTTATCCTGTGTTTGTGAGTTCGCATTTGTTGGTTTTATTCATATTCATTTTTATTAAATTGTATTTTTTCATGCTGCACTAGGATCGGGCGCTTTCTTTTCTTGTTGTTCATATATATATATATATATTTATATTATGTGGTAATGGTTGGGTTTTCTCAGAGCTTGTTGGGAATATGTGTATTTTGCTAACTGTGTGCAGCTGGTCTCAGTTGCTTATGGGAGGGTAGTGGTCCCTCCCCCCCAAGGTTTAAGCTTGCCTCATCCCACTTTCCAAGTTGGCAGGTCAATTTCATTTTGCCAGGTTATGACAGATCCAATGTGATCATTCTTCCTGTAATTATACAGGTAAATAAGAATGTTAACCCAGATGAGTGTTAGGACCTGCTTTCGGTCATGCCTTGTAAGTGGCAGCAGGCTTAAGATGCTTTGGCCAAAGGGTTAAACTAAATTACCCTTTTTACAAGACATATATAGGTATTGCACTGTGTATTTTTGTCACAATGGAAGTAGCTTTGGGTATTTTTGTTGTTTTGTTTTTTGTTGTATACAATGTGAATTTCAAGTCTGAAAAAAAAACTTTTTTTTCGTTTCTGGACATGGTCTTGCATAACAATTTTTGCTATTCTGAGAATCAATCACTACTGTAGCTTTTTAATTCTACACTAGTCATGTACGTACTTTATGAGGTGGGTGGTATACTGTGATTTTTATTTGGGGGTGTGGGGTTCAAAACATTATGATGACCTGTTGAAAATATTTCTTTGAACTAATAATCCAGCATACAGAACAGTGCTCTACCCCTCTCCCCCCTCCCCCACACACACAAGGCAAAAGTATTTCTACTTCTTATCGACACCACCCCCAAACCATTCATTTGTAATGGATGGCTTTGTGGCTTAGTTTAATCTTCCCAAGCGTGTTATCACATTTAAGAATTTTCATGAATGGCTCGGGGGGGAGATGGGGGAGGTGGTGGATGATAAACGGTTGCATTACTGTTGTCTTGTTACTGTATTAAGATTTTGCGTGCGAGGTGGGTGGGGATGCGATGATACGCATATGCATTTCAACAAGGTACCATGAGACATACACGCATGTGTCTAGAGTTCCACCAATTGTTCAGTATCTACTGTAGTAACTGCTCAGCCAATCATATTGCTAGACTACATTTTCTAGAATTGTGAATAAAATAATAGAACTAAATAACCTTGAGCAAAGCGATTGATTACAGGAGAACGGACCGATCAGATTGGTCCGTTCTCCTTTAATCAATTGCTTTTCTCAAGGTTATTTAGTAACTAATCACTTGTCTGTGTGCATAATGTATTGATATTTAAAAAAAAGAATAAAATACGGCAGCTTGAACTGCAGGTAGTGTAATACAGGTAGTTACTGTAGTAAATTATACTGTATTCACCTTCATTATTGACTTTGCCAAATGGGTGTTGATGAGCCACTGTCACTCCCGTATTCTTGATTATACACGTAGTTGACAGGTGACAGCGGGCCTGCTACACCTGAAGTTGACAGCTGATGAAGCTGGAAATATTTTTGGTACATGCAAGCTTGCTGGTATCTGTACGTAAAATCAGGCTCAGGCTGGAAGTTTTGCAGGTATCCTGGCGGGGACAGATAGCAAGGGTTGCCGGTCATCTGACGGTCGGACCGTTATTGTAAGCCGGTGCTGGCGCTGTTACATTGCTGGCCTGGGATTGACGATTCTTATTTTGATTAAATCTGACCTTTCTGCTTTTGAAGTCTCCATGATCAAAGATACTGGAAAATCTGGCATCACACACCAATACTGTAAGGTTAAAAATTGAATCTGTCAGATCTGTTCTTTTCAGGGACTGAAAAGGTTAAAACAGTATGTGTCAAGCTTTATTTTCTCAGAAGACTAGATGGTAAAAGTATTTCAGCTTTGGACCAGCTGTCCCAGGATATCTATTGCATAAGAAATAAGATCATAAGAAACAAGACCACTAGTCTTGTTTCTTACCCCATTGGTAGTTATTGACCTTTTATCCCTGTTCCCACCAATTTAGGCCAGATGGTATATGTAATTTTAGATGTATGATCTATACATGGGAACTCAGTTTGAAACAGATGTATGGAATTGACACACAATGTTTTGTCCTTGCTGTTGGTATAAAAGATTGCTCTTTGTACCTATTAAACAGAAGAGAGAACTCAACCACCTTGTGTGCATTGAATCTTTGCTTCTCCGAGCTCGACTACCATCATATCTGAGACCAAAGAATATAGCAGCTGCGTGATGAAAACTCCCTGAGTAGAGTAAAGAAAAGGTTTCCTGCCCTAGGTCCAGATTTGACCTATCAAATACCCTCCTCTAACTCCGTGTGCAGGGGCAATATGAGTAGTATTGAGTAGCGTATACATTAGAATTCATTACAATTCATGAATATCTGCCACCTGGCGGAAACGCGAAGAATTGCCCCAATTAAATCCCAAACCATTATAATTAAACAGATCAACCGCGGGTGCTAGGCGGCGCGAATGCGGCATGAAAACGGGGGATGCAAAATTTATAGTGCGTGGAATACAGGAGATGCAACGACAACGGCTGAGAAGTTTTAGAATAAAGGCTCGCACAGCAGTATAATATCTCCACTACAGATCATTATGTGGTGGAAATGCATTGATGATAGTATTTTAATTGGGGAGGGAAATTAGTCATCTTTGTCTCTTGTAGATTACCTCAAATTAGGTTAATTTTAAATGTATTGGTACAAATTGTGAAAAAATCATTGCATTTGTTTGATCTTAAAATAGCCTATATATTTAGGATGGAAAAATTCACACATTCATTTTTGATAAGGAGGTCAGTGCAACAAAAGTACGTATTTGGCTGCAACCAGTTACCATCATGGAAGGTTAATCTCAAAGATTCCATATGGCCAATTTTAACGCTTGCACAAAAATTGTTCTGATTTAGTTCAATTTGACAAACAAGCTTTTACCCCCCCAAAAAATAATTTTTGAATAAAGGTTACTATGTGGGTTTGGTTCAGGGGGCATACATGAAGGCAAAGGCTACAGATAGGAACTCTCTTTTGTATGTATGTATATTTTTATTTATATAGCGCGTCAAAGCAGTAATACACGTGACATAATAATATAAATAATACAAATAACACATAATGGGAATAAGTGCTTCAGACATAAAAATAACATTAGGAGTCTACACCCGAAGAGCTTACAATCTAATTGGTTAGTTGGAGGAACGTACAGAGACAATAGGAAGGTATTCTGTAAAGGGCGTTTGCAAGGGGCTCAGGCCAATGTATGGAGTGTACAGTATCAGGCAAGGAACTACTCCTATGCTACGTTAAGGAGGTGGGTCTTAAAGGTGGATAGATAGGGTGCTAATTGGATATTGAGGGGAAAGGCAATTCCAGAGGTGTGGGGCAGTGAGGGAGAATTGTTTAATGCAGGAGAGGGCTTTAGGTCCAAAAGGGAAAGACGTCCTTAAGCAGAATGCAAGAGTAGGGATGATGTACAGATGCAGCGGCCGTTATTCGAACACTTCACGCGTTGTATACCTCGGAATACCCACGTCATGGCGCGTGATTTCTCCAACCGTACCGCCTTAAGATGCGAGTTCAGAAAATTGCATTTTAGTGTTCTGGTATTTAAACACCTGACATTGACACAGTAGCACAGTACTTACTGTACACATTGCAATTCATTAATTTCATTGCATTTAATTGCACACAAAGAAAGAATCCATGAAATTCAAACAAAGCAACCACAATAAACACGTGTGCCTGGGGCGATTTGCAGCGTTAATGCCGCGTGGAGTACAGCAGTGCACACAAAAACGGCTCCGTGATTTGTTTGAATAACGGCCGCTGCATCTGTATAGTGAGAAATTAGGGCTGAGATGTAAGGAGGGGCAGAAGAATAGATAATAGGGTGACCAGATGTTCTGGTTTAGCTGGCACAGTCCTGGTTTTTAGGCCTCTGTCCCAACTTTTGTGGTGCTGTCTTGGTTTTGAATCCCGCTGACTGCGCATGCGCGATAGACTCTAACTGGTGCTCGTGCGCATGCACGATCAGCAAAAGCTGATCGCGTCTGCGCAGACTGTATTTGCCCTTTGCACCGTCGGTGCTCGCCCTTCACAGGCGCATGCACTACATTTGTCCCAGTTTTATAGCGTTAAAAGTGTGTAGGAGCATTGTGTGTGTGATACAGGATTTGATAGGAAGCCAGGAGAGAGATTTCAGCAAGGGAGACGCTGAGACAGATATAGATTGCAGGTGAGACAGGTGAGATGCAGGAAGGCCGGACAGCAGTAGGTTACAATAGTCGAGCCGGGAGACAATGTGGGCCTGTGTTAGTATTTTAGCAATAGAGCGACAGAGGAAAAGGCATCTTTTTGCAATGTTAAGGAGGAAAAATGGACATGTTATAGCTACATTTTGAATGTAAGAGGCGAATGTGAGGGAGGAGTCAAATGTGACCCCTAGACAGTGTGCTTGTGATACTGGGTGTATGATAGTGCTGCCAACAGTAATGTAGAAGGAGGTAGTAGGGCCAGGTTTGGAAGGAAATATGAGGAGCTCCCATTTTTTACATGTTAAGTTTGAGGGCCATCCAGAATAATAAAGCGAGGAGACATTCAGAAACTTTGGTCTGTACAGCCGGTGTACGGTCAGGGGTTGAAAAGTAAATGTGTGTCATCTGCAGTGGTGATATTTGAACTCAAAAGATGGGATAAGGTCACCTAGAGAGCGTGTAACATATTTGAAATATAGAAATAAAATTAAGCATAAAGAAAAAATTCCACATAAATTCCACAGATAAACTAACTGCATTTATTACAAACTATAAACAGATGAGATTTTATGTAAACATTGGTGATATTACATTTAGATCCTGTTCATAAAACATTACTATAAAATAAACCACAAGTGATTTATAAAAAAAAAATCAAAATGTAAAGAATATTTTGGCTCACAGTCTCTTAAAGAGAGATAAATGACCTGATACATTGTTTTTTGGCAATACAGTGCTTAAAGGCTATTTCTGTTGTGGCTGAAAAGCATGTTCGTTTTATACAAAAGCGTGCATCTTTTCTTCATATATTACTAATAAAGAGTACGATATTAATGAATTTATAAACTATAACACTATTTAAAAACTTTTCAAATGAAATAGGATAGTTTACAACATGAACACTTTCCCAATAACCAGACAGAGTAGCGATCTTCAGCTAAAACAGAGAGACCTTTCTACTTATTTACCCCCCATGGGTCAGGTAATTTAGAAAAACATGAGTAGCACAATCTGCTTCACTAGTTTTGTGCACTTTTCCCATCTAAACCCTAAATTCCTAGATAGCTTTACACAGTAGCGTAGCAAAGCATGCACGGGCAAATTTTTTGTATTGTGTTTGGCCGCACATGAGCAACCGGTACTTGCCCACTGGGCTTGCGCGATCAGCTCTTTCCTATTGCACATGCGCGATTTGCTTTTTCTCACTGTGCATGCGCGAGCAGCTCTTTTCTACCGCGCATGAGTGATCAGCTCTTTCCTACCATGCATGCGTGATCAGCTCTTGCCTACCACGTACGCGTGATCAGCTCTTGCCTACCGCACATGCGCGATCGGCTCTTTCCTACCGTGCATGTGCGATCGGCTCTTTCCTACCGCGCATGCGCAGTAGCCAAGTGCCGGTCTCATTGTCAACGCTAGAGAGCGGGTCCCCCAAGAGCGCTTTGGCCGGGATATAGCTACGCACCTGGCTTTACATACAGTAAATCACAGCCAGGGACCTGCCATAGAATCTAGCTGCACTTAAACAGCCTTCAGCTCCTTAGGCCTATACATAACATAACCCCCAGGTTTAACTAAGCTTATCTCAAACCGTATCAGCGAGAGAAGCCAGCAACGTATTTCTCTATCCTTTACACGTGTTAAATTAACATTTTAACCACCCAAGTCTAAAAGCTTAATTTCCCATAAAATCCCTAATTTGATAAATTAACACTGATGAAGCAGGTGTTGTTGCACCATTATTTACCTGTACGGCACTACATTATGTTGCAACTCAAAACAAACGGAGCAGCGGGAAATCACACGATAATGTCTCATACATCTGAATGTCTGCAATACAAAAAGATTCAACAACCGGAGGGATCCTACCCTATTTCTAATCAGATTTCTATTTATTTTTATGTAGCCATGCTCTAAAATGGCTGCAGTCATCTCTCCTGCTGACAGTAAGGCCTGGTAAGATATGGGCATGCCAGCAGTAATCATGGAGGTTTGCCCTCACACCCTGGTGAGGTGCCCTATGTATGGATGGGAGTGGTCACAGGCTCTGACTCCACGGTTAGTGATGTCAGAGTTGTGTCAGCCCCCAGAGGATACATAAGGCCCAGCACTGATCAAAAGTTAGTGTGTGTGTGTGTTTGCTGAGTTATAGAGGAGTTAAGAAGTTGTTGGAAGGACAGTGTATGGAACTGTGACCAGGGACCTGGTCACAGGGGAGATATCCCTGCGGGGATAGGGAATCCCTACATTAGGAGGACTATACCTTTCAAAAGGAAAGTACGGTGAACAATGGAGGGCTAAATTCACCCATTGTGGAGGGCAGCTGGCCCACCGTACTAATAAAGATGACCCTGTTGAAATATACTCTCGTGTGTAAGTGTGGAGTAATTGCACAGAGAGAAGCACCACAGAGGAGTTCCTCGCCAGGACCATCCACAAGCTCAAGCTGGGATCCTGATGAGGTGGAGGCGCTGCACTGGATCTAGGTAGGACTCAAGCACACTGCCTCAGCTGCCTGTCTGGGTTGGCAATCCCCACACAACATCATGCGGGAGACTCAGGAGTCCTGTTGCCAACAGGTGCACCACCAGACATCACACTGTAATGGGGACTGGTTAGACCACAGGGGCCAATATGAGATTGGGTGGGTCAGGCTAGTCCAGAAAACCCGTTACATCTAATATACTAATTTTGATCATTGCTTACAGCACTGACTTCGTAGCTCTTTAGAACAAAGGCTTTCCAAATATTATATTCGTACAGTATCAGTATATACATTTGGATAGAACTTTTTGATCCCCGAGGAGCTTACGGCAAATACATACAGCCCTTGACACAGAACAGGTTATATTTGTCAAAATCTCTCACGAGTTTTTGAGAAATGTGTTGGCTTTACATATACTGTAGGCCCATATTTACTAAGCAGCCTTCTGCCCCACTGGATACCTTCCCACCCTGGAATTCACCTCACAGCCCATCCAAGTCAGAAGGCTGCTTAGTAAATATGGGTCTTAAAGTGCGTAACATAGCATTTCAAACATTTCTTTAGAGACAGTCACTGACTTCCTATGTGGAGTACAGGTTACACGCCGCTGCCTTACAGCACCATTACAAACATGTCAACAGTTCATCCCAGCAGCTGCCTCCCCTAGCTGCAGGCACCGCTCTAGTAGTGAAGAGGTTAACATGTGGCCTGCACCAATAGGAAGAGTGCTCACACATCCTCCACCAATAGGAAGAGTGCTCACACATCCTCCACCAATAGGAAGAGTGCTCACACATCCTCCACCAATAGGAAGAGTGCCTCACACATACCCTCCACCAATAACAGAACACCAGACACCCCCCTCTCTCCCAATAGAAAGCAGTGCTGTTTCCACTACACTACTGCTAAGTCACCTGACAGCAACGTGTAACCACGCCCCTAGCAACAACAGGCTGGCACGTCATAAGAACACAGCGGGCGTGTGACTGACAGCCTAATCCGCAAATACCGAGAGAGCTCTCATGTTCCCTCCACCAATAGGGACGGTGGTGACGTTTCCCACACGTCCTCAAGTGGGTTGCGAGATTATGTGTGACTTCCCAATAGACAGACTCTCTGCCTCCGGTACACCTATCACTGCGCAGCTTACATACAGTGTGACCTATCACTGCGCAGGTTACATACACTGACCTATCACTGCGCAGCTTGCATACCGTGACCGAGTCTCGGGTACAGCTGGTACTGTGTGTGCACAGTGTCACCCCCCTGCCCTGTCTCTGTACGGTGTGTCCGTCCCACCCCCCCTGCCCTGTGCTTGTTCCTGTACGGTGTCCCCATGAAGATGAGAGTGTCAGTAGTTTCTTTCCATGCACCTAAATCCCGCAGCTTCATCTAGCGACCGGTGAGATGTGCTGCGTCCTGATCATGTGTGCCTGCACCCCCTGATATAGCCACCCCTGATCCTGCTGCGGTCATATCCCAACCCTCACTCACCACTGGGGAGCAGGGGTCCTGTGCCTGGGGGTGCATAAGGGGAGGGTGCATAAGAGAAGGGGTCCTGTGCCTGGGGGCGTCTAAGGGGAGGGAGTCCTGGGGATGGGGGGGTCTAAGGGGAGGGTGTGCTGTGTCTGGGGAGTTTCTTTACCTGGTGGTATGGAAGGGATGTGTAAAAAGGGGTTTCTAAGCAGTTTCCACATTCTAGAAATCTAAATCTTTTTGCACGATCAGTTTGAAAAACTGCGGTATTCCTAAAATGTGGGCTCCTAGTGGCTATAGCAATCTTTTTATTTGCCCCTACAGCAGCAATGGGTTTACATGATTGCGACTCCTATGTTAAAATGTCAGGGCACAGTGACAGCTGCTGAGAGCTTGTAACACCCTCTTCTGTAACACAGCCCAGCCCCACATTGACATTATAAGAAAAAAGCCTTGAAACCACAGAACTGAGTGGAGAGAAGAGATAACCATGCTGCACCCTATTAACTCTCTCCCTTCGCCGTGTGCATGTGTGTTTCTGCCTATTGTCTTTTACCCATTTTGTGATTTAATGTGTGGTGTAATGAAAATACCATCACAATATTCAGTATTTTAATAGACCGGGACACAAACCGTTAACTTGAGCTACAAGTTCTATTAAAAATACAGGGAATTGTTTTTTTACGGCAGGTCAAGTGTACCTAGTTTTTGTGTTTTTATACCATGGGTTATATCAGGCCAAGGCCTGGTTTTAGGAATCTGGTGTCACAATTCTTCTGTGACAGTTGAAATAAACAAAAACACTCTTATGTATCTTAAAAGGAATTCCTCAAGGAGATCTGCAAATAGCAAGGCGTGTGGCCAGGAAGGTATTCCAGAATTGTGTAGATTTACTAAATGTAAAGATATCATGGGTGTAAAAATGATTCACGAACATTACAGATGAATCTTTGTAACAGTTGCGATTAGCTGATTTACATTGATACCGAGAATGATTGGTTGCTATATATCTGTTTTATCACGCAAACGCCATTAATTGGTTCGGCATATTTGATATCTACTGTATGCATGTATGTTAATTATACAAACACAACAGTGAAGATGGCGTTCTAAATATTATAGAAATTAATTATTTCATATGTTCAGGCAGCTTTTTTATTTGAATGAAAGGTCCTTTTTTCCTTGTCATAAGGGGAGTTGACACACCCAGAAGATGGGTTTATGCTGTGTTTCAATGAAGTGAATTTAGAATATAAACCCTGCATTCGAGTTATGAAATCAGAATTTAACAGAGGTGTGCTCTGTCAGAAACGTAAATTCTCATCTTTCATGCGCCAATGATCTCTTTGGAATGGATCATATTCTTTGTTTATCCTCTTATTTTGAAGAAACGGTCTGCATTTCTTAATACTGTAATCTGTTTCTGTAATCTAAGCACAGCACTAATTTCATATATTCAATCTAAACTTGAATAAGTAATGACTTTGGGCTCTGATTGAACTGTGCATGTGTGATTTATATTTCCAGACACATGTTGCTAGAACAGATTTCTGTGTGTTCAGTGCATATTTTCTTTAGTAAACAGGGACCAAAGACTCTGCAAGGGATTTCTTGATATCTCTTTTGAGGTGAAAGCAAGTAAAGATCTATATTGTGACGGAATGATGGGGAATATTATTAATTTTAGGTACATTGCATAGGTGAAAAATGTGTCCGCTAGATAGCTGTTTATTAACCCGTGTTATATATACAAGTCACATGCTCACAAGTGTGCCGTTCGTGACCATGTGTAGCATGAACCATGTGTAACTGTTACCCATGTACTGTGTAACCATAATACCCTACCCTTTGTTATTCATGTACTGTGTAACCATAATACCCTACCCCCTGTTATTCATGTACTGTGTATTCATTGTACCCTATCCCCTATTATTCATGCTTTGGCAATATTGAAATGTTCTTTTGTCATGCCAATAAAGCTTATTTGATTTGATGAACTTAGTTGGGGTGTCCAACTGGTGTATAGTCGGTCTGATAGGACCAGGTTTTTTGGTCATGGCATTGCAGGGTTATACACGGCAGTTTATAATGTGAGAACGCTTTAAAGGTGCCTTAAAATCTCCATTTATTTTACTTTTCTTCACTGTCAATAACGCCCCATCTCATCAACACCTCAAGCCCGCTGTCTAGGGGTCATCTTTGATTTTTGGTCTCGCCTTCATTCATCACATTCAGTCCCTCCCGAAGTCCTGCTGTTTCCACCTCTGAAGTATTGTCGAGATACGCCCTTTTCTCTCATGATGCAACTAAAATCCTAATTCACTCACTCATGTTTTCCCACCTTGACTACTGCAACCTTCTTGTTGGTATTCCCCTTGCCCACCTGTCCCATCTTCAATCCATCCAAAATGCTGTTACCAGACTCACCTTCCTCACTTATCACTCCACTTCTGCTGCTCCTCTACCAAAATCCCTTCACTGGCTTCTCATATCCACTAGAATCAAATTTTAAACTCTAGCTCTGACTTACAAAGCTATTAAGGATGCTGCCCCCCTTCCGCCTTGCATATCAGCCCTCATCCCCAAATATATACATTAATGACTAGCTACTACATTCTGCCCACAACATCTGCCTTTCCTCCTGTTTTATTACCTCCTTTCACTCCCACCACGAGACTTCTCACGTACTGCACCCTCTCACTGGATTTCCCTATCACGTACCATCAGACTCTCCCCCCAGCTTTAACATTTAAAAACTCACTTTTCCCCCCCCACTTTGTGCTCCTCCCTGTCCTCTCTCTACTCCGCTACAGACTGACAACCTGGTCCTGAAATACAACTCCGCCCTAACCTACATGCTCCTCTTCTTCTCTGCCATTCTCGCTCTTCGAACCCCCATACTCTGGCTAAACTGCCACACACTCATGCTCTGTTCTTGCACTCCCTCCTCTGATTGACTGGGCAGTTACTAGATACAATTGGTGCACTTCTAGCGAGAGGGTGGGGCTCAAGAGCCAGAGCCTATCAGAAGGGGGCTGTCACTTTGGAAATGCTGCCTGTATTAGAAACATTAAAAATATTTTCTCATAGTACAGAACTGATTTAAAAAAAAAAAAAAAAAACTACCACATAGGATATTGCTTGAACTGCAGTTTTAATCCCTGACCTTACACCGCTGTACAGTTCTGTCACGGTTGTGCTCGCCACAAACCAGGACCGGTCGGCTGAGGTGGGGTTACATAATCACCGACCTGAGACCACGTAGTCGGATCCGGATTGCGCAGTTCGTAGTCGTACATAGCAGGGTCGGGACTGGTGAGGGCAGTATAGTCAGTGGACGAGCCAGGGTCAGGATTGGAGACATCAGGGTAAATGTTATCTAAGCGGAGTTTCGGCAACAGGAAGTCAAGTAGGTCCTGCTTCAGCGTAATAGCTGCAGGGCGGGAGTGGGTTCTGCGCGAGTGGTGACCACGGCCCATGGTACCGGTCTCAGCAAGAAGAAGGCTGACCGGAGTGGGCACACCGCCAGGCAGCACTGGTAAACCAGCGCTTCAGCACAGAAGTCCAAAGCTGGCCGCTGCGAAGGGAGAGAGCAGCAGGCCACGGGATCCAAATAGTAACCTCTGCTAGGGGAGAATGCAGCAGGTTGCAGAATCCAGACAGAACCCAGGCCTCTGCGTAGAGAGAAGCAGCAGGCCACCGGAACCAGGACCAGAGACGAGAACTGGAAACTAGAGCGTAGTGAAATCGTTGGTAACACACGAGACAAGCCAGAGGGCTTGTGGCAGAAAACATGTAACGTCCATAAGGATTTATGCTCGGCACTGAATCAGTGCTAAAGCCTAGTATATAAAGGGCAGTGAGCCAATCACAGGAGGGAGGTGTGTAAGAATTCCTCCAATGACGGAGCACCGGCTAGGGCAGCATAGATAGCTAGCACAGGTGCTTATAGATTGCCAGAGGGAGTAAATAGAAACTGCACAGTTCTGCAAGGCTATAACCAAAAGCAGAACCAGATTCCTTACAAGTTCAAAGTCTGAATGTCTTTCTGCTATACCATCCTGAATGGCCCTCCGCTGACTCAAACTTAACATGTCACAGAAAGAGATCCTCATACTTCCTCCCAAACGTGGCCCTATTGCCCGCTTCTACATTACTGTTGGCAGCACTATCATACAAAAAAGAATGGGGGAGCACAGTTATAGGAAACGGGCAGTGTATTTGGACTAGTATTCGTTACAGATAGAGCAGTTTACACAGCTATAAAGGTGATGGTTCATGGGGCGGATACCAAACTCAATATGTATACATACAATGGTGTGTATGTGTGGGTGGAAAGGTAAAAGAATATACAACTTACACGGCCCTGTGTAAGTTCAGTCGCATCAGGGTTTCTTTGGGTTTCCTGTCACCTTGGAATGATGTGATCTCCTAGGGTTTGTATTTCTTCTTCTTGGTGTATATCCAGCTTTCCTCGTTCATTCGATGTGCCCCTCCAGGGGGATTTCCTCTCATATAAACAAAAAGAGGGTAAGGTTAACTCGCATATATAAAGAGGCGACAATATGGGGAAGGATGGTGTATTGGTAGACCATTAAAATATAATGGTACGATCATGCACTCACACGGGCTAATGTGAGCCTTCTCTTATCTTGGTATCTTGTTGTTACCCCTTAGGGATAACTTTCAATTGGTTATAGGTGGTGATGAAGGGGGGAACAATAAAAAATATATAACACAATACTCACACGGGCCAGTGTGAGTGCACACTCCTAGTGGTTTCTTGACACTTTTGTTCCTGTTCTTTATGCACCCCTAAAGCTGAGGTGCAGATGTAGCCCAGCTGAGAGTCATACATGAATTGCAGGCAGAGCGGCGTGCTGCGTGTTTGAACGGACTGCCTGTTGTAGTGAGATACGCGCGCTGCCGGGAGCCCTGCGCGTCCCGATGGAGTTTTCCAACAAACAGCACTATCATACACCCAGTATCATAAGCACACTGCTTAGGAGTCACATTTTACTCCTCCCTCACAGTCTCCTCTCATATTCACAGTGTAGCGAAAACCTGTTGTTATTTCCTCTGTAACATTGCAAAGATACGCCCTTTCCTCTGTCATTCTACTGCTAAAACTAATGCAGGCCCTCATTCTCTCCCGTCCCGACTATTGCAACATTCTACTGTCCAGCCATCCTGCCTCTCACCTGTCTCCCCTACAATCTATGCTAAATGCTGCTGCTATAATCACTTTACTCTCTCCCAAATCTGTCTATGCACCTCTCCTGCTGATATCCCTCTCCTGGCTTCCCATTAAATCCCATATTACTTACAAAATTCTCCTACTCTTCCTCTTTTAAGGCTATACACTCTTCTGCCCCTCCTTACATCTTAGCCCTAATTTCTCAGTGTAGACCTGCTTTCTGCTCAAGGATGTCATCTACCCCTTTTGTATCTAAAGCTCCCAGCCCTTTTATCCCTTGTACACAATTTTCCAATTTACCTGGCCTTATAGATTGTAAGCTCCTTGAGGCAGGGCATCTTCTAACACATTGCAGGTGTTAATACAATTTTAATACAATTGTGAAAAACGTGTTTAACTCGTCTAACACCATTTTAATCTTGTCTGTAAAGGTAAAATACGCCAATAATCATATCTCTAACTTTCCATGAAATGTCTGTGAATTGACTGTATAACCTCCTGTTCTTTTAATGTAACCATGTATTGTTATCATAACTCTGTGCCCAGGACATACTTGAAAACGAGAGGTAACTCTCAATGTATTACTTCCTGGTAAAATGTATAAATAAAGCCATCTCCCACCTAAAACCTTTCTCAAGCACTGCCCCACACCTGTGGAATGTCCTTGCCTTCAAAATCTGATCTGACTGGCACCCCCTCTCTTCACCTTTTAGGACCTTTCTTAAAACACACCTCTTTAACGAAGCATATGGGTAGCACCGCTGGCTGATACTATTCATCTCATATGCACTGACTATGGCCCCTGCAGACACACTTACAGATCACCCTCCTGTCTCTGCAAGTTCTCCCCATTTACTACTTTAGATTGTAAGCTTTTCGAGGCTTGGTAAATTGCTGTGTACCTGGATGGCATTATATAAATAAAGATATGCATATATTTGGATGTAATGTAATAATCAAATCACTGTACCCCCATTGTACTGCGCTGCAGAATATCTTGGCGCTTTACAAATAAGCGATAATAAGAATGTAAAAGATCTTTCTGTGGGTGGATCAGGAGATGATTACAAAGACTGTGAAATAACTGCGGTGCTGGCATTTTTATTGGTGGAAGTTAGCCTTCCAGCATCATAACCATGCGATCAGTTAGTTAGCTAGCATCTGGCCATTACCTGTATCTGATGTTGGAATCGGAAAAAGTACTGTAGCACTCCTTTTTATTTGGTTACATTCACCTCTTCCCTTGGTACTGTATAACTTCTAGTGGATGTCATAAGGGGCGTTAGCGTCCTAGCATAAGAGCACCTGAATGGGTAAACATATCTGCTATTATGAATTGTCTGTCCATAAAAGTGACCTAATTGGAGTTCTCGGGTATTAGATGAATTTAGCATTGGTCATAATTTAATAATAATTCTATGTTAATATTGGCTGAAAATGTGCTAAAAGAGATAACTTGTTACAAGTGGATCTTAATCATATTTGGTTATGGATGTTAGTGTTTCATTAACCTCTTTGCTGCCAGGCCTGTGATGCATTTTGAATCCTTCTAGAAGCCATAAGTAACAACTCCCAAAGAACAGGGTATCGCCTAAAACAGCTGTGCCATTAATGGCCTGTCATTAACCTGTTCTAAAGAGATTACAACTCTACATTTGTTTTCATGTATAATTTCCCAAAGAGAAGCAGAATTAAGCGTAGGTACAGGTTAGCACTCCCGATCCGGTGTCAACTCCCATTCAAATCAGTGTGAGTTGATGTCAGATCGCATACGCTAAGGCTTGATGAATCTGGGTCATAGCGAGTATATTGTTTTATTATATTATTTGTGGTGGCGACTGGTGAAAGAGACAGGAAGGTGCAGTTTGGCAGAGTAGGAAAGGTGGAAGCAGTTTTTCGGCCGCTGATGTTACAGGATCCTTAATGCCCATAATTTACACCATTAGCAAAATCTTAATTTTTGAATGTTCTAGCGGTTAAGCCTGTGATGATGTGTGAGGTGCGCATTGTACTCTTACATTTTTAATAACTGTATTTTATTTTTTGTTCTCTGCAGGTGCATCTTGCAATCATGGAGGTTTAAAGAATAAAACGTTTCCAGAGTGGAGGGGTCCCTCTCCCTCTCTCTCCCTCCCTCTCTCCCTCCCTCTCCCTCCCTCCCTTTCCTCTCCTTCCATTTCAGTGATTTACTCATGGCAAGAACTTAAGGACCATGGAGTATAACGTGCACATTTTTATTTTTGTAACCGAACTTGGGGTGGGGGTAGATCTATATTTATAAAGTGCCAAAGCAATTTTCCACGCACATATGGAAATCATGGTAATGGTTTTCTTTGCTGCTTGAGCTATATATTTTTTAAGCTTTGGATCCATTACCCTCAGGCTTTTACAGATCAAAAAGACTTCAACATGGGTTCTGTATGGCCCGAGTGCACTTTGCGGTGCCGCTCTTCGCAGCACGCCATGGATATTATTTCAGTGGTGACCAGAGGAAGTGAGCATCAGATAAAGGCCTTTCTCTCTTCCTATTGCTACAATGCTGCTACATTAAAGGATGACTTTGGGCGCAATGTGGTTCACATTGCTGCTTCCTGTGGGAAGAAAGGGGTACTGGACTGGTTGGCTGAAGCAAAAGGAGTAGATTTGTCAATCAAAGACAAAGAATCAGGATGGACAGCTTTACACAGAAGCATTTTCTATGGGCACATTGATTGTGCTTTGTCCCTGTTAAGGGTAAGTACAAGGACTTGAAGGAACTGTGTAGTTGTGTGCTTTAAAGAGGCAATCCAAGCTTTTTTTCCCCTGTAATTTTTTTTCCATACAGGATTGAAGCAGCGGGTCTCCGGAGCAAAAGTCCATTAATTTAAGCTCTGGGGACCCCATGAGGTACTTACCTCCGTAGGGGGTGCCGGAAGCTACACCAGGGTTCACTATATGGCTGCTTTTCAAAGCTCTCGGGCCCTGCAAGTCAATAGGAAGCTGTGATGCGTCATCCGGTGCTGCTTTCTTATTTTTTTTTATTGGCCCATGTCACGAGGAAGATAAAAACTGCAGAGATACCGGCACCCCCCTTCGGAAGGTAAGTATCTCCAAAAGCAGCGGGTCTCTGGAGCTGAAATTGATGGGATTTAGATGTGGAGACTCCCTGCTTCAATCCTGTATTAAAAAATTAAGAAAAAGTAAAAATAAAAAATATGCTTGGATTGCTCCTTTTTAATGCTATGGAGTAAAATACAGGCATCTGATCATCCTCTATTTGGAATGTTCTGCTCAACAGAAAACTAAAAGCATAGTGTGTGTGTCTGTGTGTCTCTCTGTACATAGAATGCAGAGAGGGTTACAGGCACACGGTACTAGCAGCAATGAAGGTTATCTGCCGATGCTCGTGGACGTGGGGGAGATACTGTACTGCCCCAGAGAGATCACAGAGCAGGAGGAAAACAACCAGACACACGGTCTTGCAAAAGGGGTGGTTTAATAGCAAATCCAACGTTTCAACTGCACAAGCAGTCTTTGTCAAGATGAGGGCCTCACCTCACAGCAAAGATTGCTTGTGCAGTCGAAACATTGGATTTGCTATTAAACCACCCCTTTTGCAAGACCGTGTGCCTGGTTGTTTTCCTCCTGCTCACACACACACACACACACACACACACACACACACACACACACACACACACACACACACACACACACACACACACACACACACACACACACACACACACACACACACTTATTTTATTTTTTTATGGATTTTATCTGTCTTTACCGCATTATATTAGGTACTGCATCACCCTAGTTAGTGTATAGTTTATTGGTAATGTGTTATAAAAGTTGTTTATGTAGCGCTGACGGTGTACACAACATAAATGACTTGATTTACATGTATCTCCTTACCGATGACAAATAATAAAAACATAAACATTGTAGGACTCTGAACATGATTTGTTTTTACGTTAGGCTGCCATTATACTGTATATACTTGGGGGAACATTCCGATCTGTAAAATAAGTGACGGTCACACAGTCCTGAAAGTTCGGTTTGATGTTTTAAATGAGGTATACCAGGGGGAGTGTACCCATGGTCACCCTAACTGCAACTAATGAAATTCCAGAATCTGCTCCCAATAAAGACCGTGTAAATATTGTGTTTCTACTTTTCATAATGTTCAACATATCTTAACATGAAGCGTCTCCAACAATACACATGGAATCTATGCTTTGTTCAAACTTTACGTACAGAAAGAAAGGCTTCTCAATGTACTCCACTTCAACACAGCACATGAAATAGTTTACATTCAATTTCCTTTTTCCATTTTATTTTCCAGCATGGCAGTAGTCTTTACATTCAGGATAAAGATGGGTTCACTGCGTTGGATCTTGTAATGAAAGATCGATCTTCCCACATAGTTTTCAAAACTAGCGGTAAGACCTTGGGGCCCGTTTGGGGAAGGGTACATTTCATGATAAACTAGCCTAGCTACATAATGTGAGTGTCTGACACACATTTGTAGACTGTTGGCTCATCTAGAGGTGCTCAATGGCAATGAACATACCATCGGTAGTGTAAAATGCATGATCAGCGTAACGTAATGTGGTATGGACGACTGATTATTAGCGTTATGATGGTATTTGTAGGCCATTGTGGAAGATTTCTAGGGAGCATCAAAAAGTTGGCATATTGGCAATATTAACCCTTTTTCTGGCAGATGGGCCTGCAACGCTAAAGAACCAATTAATAATCTTTCAGTTTTGTATAGTGTTATAACTGACACATTACAGACCAACACTTGTCATGACATATTTTGTTCTCAACATATAATGGGAATGAAAAGAATTGATATTGGTCAAAATGAATAATGGCGTGTCTCTTAAGTTTGTACAGTGTGTGTGTGTGTGTTTGTATACGTGTATATATACACACCCACACTCTCTCTCCCTCTCTCCCTCTCCCCCTCTCTCCCTCTCTCCCTCTCTCCAAAACGACGATTGACAATAAACAGTTTATCACTATCACTTTATGAAGACCTGTAAGTGCACGTTGCTTTCATTTGGTTATATCCTTTAACCTTACGGTGGAGCTAAGTGAGGAACCTCTATTTACTACCGATTTAGTACTCTAAAGGTATAATAATAGAAGAAACACAAGTTGCTGAATTATGGGAGAAAGATTTTGATAAAATGTGTTTATTTATTCCAATAATTGTTCAATTTTTCTATTGCCTTCACCCTCATTTATTACATTTTGTTAACATACTGTTTTTAACTTGTACATCTGAGAATAAAGATGGGGAGACGTTAGAAACTGTCAAGATACATCAACAAATACATGTAGAAAGAAATACTCTCAAATAAGATGTTAGAATGGCAAGCAGTTTATTTTATTAGGTACAGGCATACCCCGCTTTAACATACGCAATGGGACCGGAGCATGTATGTAAAGTGAAAATGTACTTAAAGTGAAGCACTACTTTTTTTCCACTTTACGATGCATGTACTATACTGCAATCGTCATATACGTGCATAACTGATGTAAATAATGCATTTGTAACCAAAATAAATATAGTAAGCTTTATAGAAAGAAAATCTTTAATGTCAGCTGATTTTTTTCTTACTAGTGCTGGCAGATGCAAAATGGATGAACAGAAAATTATGTAAAAATTATGTCAATTACCCCACTCACTCAATCCCCCCCACAAAATACATACCAAAACCCCCCACCCCTCTAAATACATGTAACCCCACCCCGCAATACATAATAAAAATACCCGCTCCCGCCAATACATTTTAAAAAGACCCCCACCGCCTCAATACATTTTTTTTTTTAAAAAACACCGCCTTAATACATTTTAAAAGACCCCCACCGCCTCAATAAATTTTTTTTTAAAAAAACACCGCCTCAATACATTTTTAAAAGATCCCCCCCCCCCCATACAAAAATCGGGCCGCACGGGTAAAATCATCACATCTCCTCCAACACCCCTCATATCACCACCCTGCGTCTCCCATATATCACCCCCACTGCATGTCCCTCACATCACCCCCCCCTGCATGTCCCTCACATCATCCCCCCCGTGCATGTCCCTCACATCATCCCCCCTGCATGTCCCTCACATCATCCACCCCCCCTGCATGTCCCTCACATCATCCCCCCCTGCATGTCCCTCACATCCCCCCCCTGCATGTCCCTCACATCATCCCCAACCCTGCATGTCCCTCACATCATCCCCCCCTGCATGTCCCTCACATCATCCCCCCTGCATGTCCCTCACATCATCCCCCCCTGCATGTCCCTCACATCATCACCCCCCCTGCATGTCCCTCACATCATCCCCACCCCTGCATGCCCCTCACATCACCCCCCCTGCATGTCCCTCACATCATCCCCCCCTGCATGTCCCTCACATCATCACCCCCCCTGCATGTCCCTCACATCATCCCCACCCCTGCATGTCCCTCACATCATCCCCACCCCTGCATGCCCCTCACATCACCCCCCCTGCATGTCCCTCACATCACCCCCCCTGCATGTCCCTCACATCACCCCCCCTGCATGTCCCTCACATCACCCCCCCTGCATGTCCCTCACATCATCCCCCCCTGCATGTCCCTCACATCACCCCCCTCCCTGTATGTCCCTCACATCACCCCCCCCATGTCCCTCACATCAACCCCCCCCCCATGTCCCTCACATCAACCCCCCCCCCCCCCATGTCCCTCACATCAACCCCCCCATGTCCCTCCTCCCTTTCTTCCCCTACCTGAAGCAGCGTGCAGGTTGCGGGCGGCAGAAGCACGGCAGTAAGCGGAGGCTCTGAGCGGGATCGGGGGGGTGATCGGAAGAGCCAGGCTGGGTGGGGGGGTGATCGGAAGAGCCAGGGGGGGTGATCGGAAGAGCCGGGGGGGGGATGGGGGGATGATCGGAAGAGCCAGGGGGGGTGGGGGGGTGATCGGAATAGCCAGGGGGGGTGGGGGGGTGATCGGAAGAGCCAGGGGGGGTGGGGGGGTGATCGGAAGAGCCAGGGGGGGTGGGGGGGTGATCTGAAGAGACAGGGGGGTGGGGGGAGTGATCGGAAGGACCAGGGGGGGTGGGGGATTGATCGGAAGGGGTGGGGGGGTGATCGGAAGAGCCAGGGGGGTGATCTGAAGAGCCAGGGGAGGTGGGGGGTGTTCGTAAGAGCCAGGCATTGGATGAGCCGGGGAAAGGAAGAGCCAGGGGGAAGCTGGGGAACTGAAGAGCTAGGGGAGCCGGGTAAAGGAAGCGCCGGGGAGAGGAAGAGAGGGCACACCGCCGCAGCATGCGCACGCTGCCCCCTGGTGTCCGTACTCGCGAAGCATGTGTACGTACACAGGGGGTAAGGTGCAATTAAAAAAAAATGTACGTACTTGTGAGTGTACGTAAAACGGGTGTACTTAAAACGGGGTATGCCTGTATTTAATTGGTAGTTTTTTTTAGTGTATTATAAGTGTATGTAATAACTGAATTCAGGGTATATTTGAATGTTGCAAAGCTTATATTTTATTCTAATGCTTTTTTTTTTTAAAGATCCAACTGAGCCCTACACCTGGGGGAACAATATTAATTTCACTTTGGGACATGGTGGTCAACAGAGCAAGCATCATCCTGAGTTGGTAGACATGTTTCCTCGCTCTGGAGTATATATCAAACAGGTATTGGCTAATTGCGCGTTAGTAATGTTATACTTAATCATATTGCAAGCTTTTGTATATTTTCAAGAGGGGTACATTGTGAGCATGTTGTAAAGGAGATCATAGATGGGATACTAAGGATTTGTTTTGCATGTGAGCTACTGTATGTAAATAATTCCAGACAACGTTTAATATATTTTATTCAACATAAAACATATTTCCCTATCTTGTATAACCTATTTGGAATATGTCGCCCACAGGTTTAGAAAGTTCTGTTAACTAAATGGTTCCATTCCTGTTTTACTATGTTGAAACCTTCACTAGTTTCCTAGGTCAATGTTCCTTCCATAAATAATTCTTTGTTTCTTATTTCCTGAAATACTACAGACATAATAAATTATAATAAGATTGTCTATTATTTTGCTGAATTAGTTTTGCACAGTGTGTGGTTCATCAATAACCCATATTGGCTTTTTTGCATTTGTAGACATTGTTTTTTTTTATACTGTAGTAGCCCCTTAACGAGTTTCCCCACTATGCTTCCCCTTCACTGCTCCATCTCACAGCCAACGTGGGCAGAGTAAAAGAGAAACAACTTCAAAGACCTGGAGTTCGTCAGCACCTCCCCCTGCATCCAGGGTTTCCACCACTCTGGGTTTGTCCCGGAGACTACGGATTTCGGCTAGGTATCTCTGGGCTACGGGTTTAGATTGGAAATTTCTGGGCGAAAACAGGGCCGGCTGGGATGTTTGCGGTGCTCGGTGCAGGGACATGTGTGAGGCCTCGGATCTTACCTTCTCCGGTGGCAGCATCATCCGGTGGCATCTCCCCCTGCGTGGTCCCATCAATGTGGCTCAGCGATGTCAGGGCGCATGCCATTTGATGCCCCGTTGTCATGGCAACGTGACGCCATTTGACACTGCGAAACATTTTGCCGTGACCATGCAGGAAGAGATACCTGGAAATGTGCCGCCGGAGAAGGTAAGAGAGTTAAATATATAAATAAATAAAAATGTAATTGCTTTGCAAAAATTCTCCGGGTTTGCCATCAACAGAATGTGACAACACTGCCTGCATTTCTGCTATGGGTGTAGTCTGTTTTCTGTGCTGCTGGTATCACTTGAACTCAGACTCTTTTGGAGATAACAAGTCAAAAGACGTCAGCTGTTCGCTGATGGTACAGCTGCCTGTACACACCAAACTTCTTATCCCACTGTACCCTGTTTCCACTTACCCTTCCTTATCGATTTGTAAGCTCCTATGGGCAGGACCCTCCCTACCCACTATAGCAATGTATGTTAATGTTTATTCCAATGTTTTTCATCCTCCATCCCTATTGCAGTGCGCTACGGAATATGCTGGCGCGTGATAAATAAATCATAATAATAATAATAGAGGGGCCTGTAATTCTCTTGTATGAAACAAAATTAAATAAAACTGTTAACTATTTGTTGTATACGGAATCAATGGGCGAACTTTGAAATGGCGTTCTTGCCAAATAATTATCTTCTGACTGCATACAACATGTGAATCATACACCGTTGATCCTGTTTATTTCCTATTGCCCAATGTATAAGTATATCGTTATTGCCCCGTCCTACACAATGTGTTTTTTTTTGGGGGTGGGGGGGGTTTCAGGGTAGAAGGAGGATAGGCTTGTATGCTCTGCACAACCCTTTTTTTGGACAAGATACAATATTAGATTCTGTACATTATATAGAGGATCTACTAATAATTTGGAGCGGAAAACAAGTCCAGGTTGGATGGTCTTATTCAACGTGGAAATGTTAACAATTTACACTTTATGTTTCACTTGGTGTATAGATTTAATTTCTATAGATATTTTTTTTTCTAGTGTGTGTGTATATGCAGTAAACTTTTTTGGAAATGGACTGCAGTGAATTCATTTCCCAAGGCAAATAGCTGCCAGTCAGTGTTGACTATAAAGAGCATTCCAATTAGGAATTTTCTCCAGATTAGAAGAGACAACCAAATTGAACTATTTTTAAAAAAAGTGTCAGAAAAAGTTACAATAATATTACATAATGGGGGCTTCAACCTTGAACATTAAATCTACTTATCAAAGAGCTCATTCAACATATAGAGAAGTACTCTAGTGATTCAAAAGACACAGACAGAATATTAAGATGGCATTTTTTTTAATCTCACTGATGCTATATTTTTTCATTATTAAATAGTGTTTTTGTGGCGTTGGATTTGTGCAGCGTATTAGTAGTATCTTTATTAGACATTTATGAACTCATCCATGCAGTTAAAAAGGGAGTGTGGGGATATGCTACACAGTTCGCGCACACAAGAAACAAAGGATTTAGCCTTTGAAATGTGGTTGTAATAAATACAGTATATTATCAATCCGAGAAGCATTTTGGATTATAGAGTTAAATACTTGCACTAAAAGTGTTTAAAAAAAAATGTTTAAATGTGTAGTTGTGCAGGCTGGCTTGATAGCGGTGCAGTCGGTGCCACTGCACCGAGCCCCATGGTTACAGACTTAGGTCTCGAACATGGTCAAAAAGACCGTGCTGAGCCGCGCTGAGGGGAAACATTATCCCTATAAGCACGGCTTTAGACGGCGCTTCCGCATGCGTCCGGAGGCGTGTGGAATTGCAGCCGACAGAGAAATTTAAGTTTTCCCGCTGAGGGAAGCGCAGGGCCGGTCACGTGACTGCCAAAAGCCAATGGCAGTCCGTGACGTCGGCGCCGTGACGTGGCGCGCTTGCCCCGCCTCCGCCCCACATCCCGCCCGGCTCCCTCCCGGCTCACAAGCGCGCACGCTGACACTCATGCAGGGACACAAAAAAGCTATTGCTTGAGCAGAAGAGCATGAGCGTCATCGCTGCTCAGCGCTCTTCTTTTCACCATGTCCGAGGCTTTATTGCCGGTGAGAGAGCGCAGGGCCTCAGTAACTCTCTTACCTTCTCCCCCTGGCATCTCACCCCATCATTAAGGCTCTGCGACGTCAAATGGTGTTGCAGTGCCATGACAACAGGGCGCCATGTGTCATCACGTTGCCATGACAATGGGATGCCCTGTGGCACCGCGTTTCCAATGCAATGTGACGCCACATGGCACTGTGGCGCCTCGTCAAAGCGGAGCCATTCAACGTCACAGAGCCATAATGACAGGACCATACAGGGGGAAATCTTGGATGAGATGCCGCCAGATGCCTCTGGAGAAGGTAAGAGCCGAGGCCCAGCACATGTCACTTCACCGAGCCCCGCAAACATCCCAGCCTGCCATGGATAAAGTCAAGCCTATATGGTTATAAGTATGAATGTATAATGCTAAGGTTTTTATTGTCCCTTGAGAAAGTCCAGAGTGTTAGGGAAACGCGTTGGGTGATGCTTTGGACAAGCTGACTTTTTTTTTATATGTTGATAAAATGATCTTCCTTATCTTTACAAGATAGAGAGGTGATTTATTATACTTCATACAATAAGTGATAAAGAGGATAAGCGGGTACATGAATCTGCTTGTGTTTAATAATTATCTTAAGAAGTATGTATTAAGCAATTTCCCCCCCCTCTTTTTCTCTTTCTCTCTAGATGGTACTTTGCAAATTTCATGCAGTGTTCCTGACGCAGAAAGGGCAGGTTTACACATGTGGGCATGGTCAAGGGGGCCGCCTTGGTCATGGGGATGAACTGACATGTCTGGTATGTTTTAAAGTACAATTCTCTAAGTTTTTTAACACTTGGTTTGGGGTAAATTAAAATTGATATTCACCCAACAAAAGAATACAATGTTACGGTTGATAAAATGTTATCTTGTAAACATTGTAAATTAGATGTTTACCTTTAAGTTAAACCATTCCCAAGTAGGGTATATATTGCATTGACTAATAAACCTATTACAAATCTAAATTAAAGATGCCGAGTTACCACTAGGTATTCTTGATGGAAAATGGTGGATGAGACAGACACAATTTTTCATTTATTACGTCAGGTAATTTATCTAAGAATCTCAAAGTTTTAAGGGAGCAGTGGATGTAGTATGTGGCAGAGAAGAAAACAACAAGAAAAAGCAATGGCGCCATATCGTCACACTTGGTATGTTGTCTGTGAATTCATCGGAAGTGTTTACTCACATGTAATTGGATTAAATAAGCATATCCCATACTCTGGCAAACTTTATCTAAACAAATTTTTTTTAAAAAGTCCCGGAGGAACCTGAGTACATCAGCGAAACATGTTGCGTTCCTGGTCTGCAGGGAGAACTGAGGAAACGAGTCTATGTTTCCCGGACGTCTAAAACAAGAAATGTTGATCGCGGTCACGTGAGA
Organism: Ascaphus truei; assembly: GCF_040206685.1. Lineage (NCBI taxonomy): Eukaryota > Metazoa > Chordata > Amphibia > Anura > Ascaphidae > Ascaphus > Ascaphus truei. The sequence goes on from NC_134486.1 coordinate 317,612,094, forward strand.
CGCGGAAAGCCAGTGGAGGCAGTGAGATTGTGGTCAGGCTGTCACTTTGGAGATTTTCTCCGCAATGGTTTTTTCTGTGTGCACACATTTTTTTTAAATTTGTCCAGATAACATTTGTTTATACTATCTGCAGTATTGTGTTTTTCTCCGCTTTTACCCGAGTTTGATTGCAGTTTACAGATTGACCCATAATTTGCCACAGTATGGGATACGCTCATTTAATACAATTACATGTGAGTAAACACTTCAGATGAATTCACAGACCACATACCCAGTATGACAATATTGCGCCATTGACAATATTGCGCCATTGTTGTTTGTTGTTTTCTTCTCTCCCACTTATTGGACGACATCCACTGCTCCCCTAAAACTTTGAGGTTCTACATGTGTTCGGGACCAAGGAGACAGTTATTTTTTGGGGTTTGTCTGGGATTTTATTATTGTCTATTTACAGTGCCTTATCACACTTTCATTGTCACCGATTTTAGATATAGATAGATTCACTGGCAACAGGTATGGATCAAAAGAACATCCGCTCCAGGAAAAAAGGTAAGGCGCTCACCAGCAATGGAGGGTTAAAAGCAACTTTAATGAACTACATAAGAAACAAACAGTGCTAACTACTCTCCCACACGTTTCACGCCCACTGTGGCGCTTTCTCAAGGAGTGACAAAGTGGGGGAGGTCAGGAACATTTAAACCTCCCACCGTCATGCAAAACAGCTGGTAATAATAATTAAATTAGCCTTGCAAAACCAACAAAGGATAGATAGTAAGGAAAAGAAAAAGAAGAGAAAAGAGAAAGAAGAAAAAAAAAGAAAAAGGACGAAAGGGGAAAAATTAAGAATCAAAGAAATTTTTTTTTTCTTTGATTCTTAATTTTTCCCTTTTCGTCCTTTTTCTTTTTTCTTTCTTCTTTCTCTTTTCTCTTCTTTTTCTTTTCCTTACTCTCTGTTCTGTTCTATCTATCCTTTGTTGGTTTTGCAAGGCTAATTTAATTATTATTACCAGCTGTTTTGCATGACGGTGGGAGGTTTAAATGTTCCTGACCTCCCCCACTTTGTCACTCCTTGAGAAAGCGCCACAGTGGGCGTGAAACGCGTGGGAGAGTAGTTAGTACTGTTTGTTTCTTTGTTTTTTATGTAGTTCATTAAAGTTGCTTTTAACCCTCAATTGCTGGTGAGCGCCTTACCTTTTTTCCTGGAGCGGATGTTCTTTTGATGCATACCTCTTTGCCGTTGTCTGTGAGGATCTTGCTTCACCACCGGAAGCCACACGGGAGACGCATTCACTTTGGCAGCGTCAGGGAAGCAGTTGAAGGAAGGGACTCAGGACGGTGTTTCATCGTGAGTAAGGCTACTCCACACCGGGCTCGCCGGGGCTATGGGGACCATGTGAATATATTTCACCTTATTGTCCCTGTGTTGTTCCCCTCCTGTCCTCCCTAACATCCGTTTATATTTATCACTGCATCACTGTTTATTCCCCATTACCCGGTGTCAGCTCCATATATTGTTATTATCAGTGCACTTGCAGCCAGACCACCTGGAGCTTGTACGCGGTTTTTGTTCTGTATAGATAGATTCACTGTCTATTAGTGTGCCATTACACTTTTATTTGCACATGAGGTGTGTGTGTGTTTGTATCCTATATTATATTATCACAGTCACATTCATTTACAGTATATCCCTCTACATTGAAATCACTTTAGTGCGGTCACTTTGATATATTCATTATTTGAGCCCCAACTGAGACACTTTCTAGGTGAATGAAGGGGCACAGCACCCAAAAGGCTTTTCCAAAATGTTTATATATTTTTTGTTTTTTATGCAATTGTTTTTTTACCTTTAAGGCAATGCAATTATGTGAGCTGCCGATCCTACAGGATTTTGACTTAAATGCTGCTTTAAGCATAGCTGACACAACTATTTTAATTATTGCAAAACCAACTAGGCTACTTGCATGTCAATGAGGTTTTTTTCAAATAGGCTTCTCAGGAAGGACATGCTAGAATCCAACAGGTTTACTCTAGATGTAATGTCCTGTTCTGAAAATATCCAAATCATTAAAAGGGATTATATTGATCTGCAGTATTTGAGGTCACTGCGTTTTGACAGTGGACGTTGCTTTCCCGCTCAATCTCCACCTTGTTTGTATCAGTGATAAATTCCATAATTTCTTAACTTTCCAGTGGAGAAAGCCATTTCTTTCATCAGAAGTAAAAGAAGCAGTGCTTTGTTAGCCATTTTTCTATGTTCAAGAAGTACTGTAAGACACTACTGACCAGAATCACATTTGCTCCAGACTCTTCCCTGAGTACTAACTCAACCACTTAATTAAACTGGTCATGCTGTCCCTGTGAAAGTGGTTAATGGAATGTAGGACCAGGGCTAGTTTCTGTTTTTGCTGGTTAACCCAGAATCCGTACACAACACCTGATTCTTACTGTAATGTTGACATACTGTATCTCCAGCTTTGCCCAGAAATGCAACCAGTAGTCCGAAAATAACTGAAGATTGATGGTACAACTAAAAACAAAACGTATGAGTGTACGTTTTGAATTTGTTTATTTAATTTGCTATGAATAAGTTCTGTATTTGTTTCGTTTTTAAGGTTCCTAGGTTGGTCGAAGCTTTAAGTAGTCATCCATGTAGTCTGGTTGCTGCTGCAAAGGACCATACAGTTGTACTGACAGAAGATGGATATGTTTACACCTTTGGCGTAAACACATTTCATCAGCTAGGTATCACGCCACCTCCTTCCAACTGCAGTGTTCCTAGACAGGTATGTGTTTGCTGCTGTAACTACTCTTGCTCTTCCCTCCCCATGTATTATTTTATTTCCAGAATGTGGGCATGGGGGGTCCCCCAGAGCTGATCTGTGCTAATCCTACCAGCTGGATCCCAAGATACTATTAACTTTTTTATGTGCTGGTAAAATCAAAGATGGCTGCCAGTGTTGTGCAATATCATTGCCCTGACAACGTTGCAGCTTGCTATTGTCCTGTGGGAGTGAGACTTGGATGGCGGCCATATTGATTTCCCAAAAAGGACCAGAAACACTGGCACATAAAGGGTACATTTTTAGGGAACAGGTTGTGATCAGCTGACCTTAAAACAATTGGGCCATTCAGCTCCCGGAGAGCGGCAGTTCTAATTTCTGTAAAAACAAACAAAAAAGGTAAAAATAAATACATTTTAGTAGGAGGGAATTGGTACTTTGTTTGACCGGTAGTTAGCTTTTAAAGATGCCCATAACTATGCATTGCTCCAAGTTAATAAACATATGCTCTGCTTTCACAAAGAAGCATTTATGTGCATACTGTAGGTGCTCATATTACATCTTTTCATGCCTTGTAGTACAGGTCAGGGTTTAATATTTGGCATTTGAAGAACCCGTGGCATTTGGCAGCGACCCTGATAAGGAGAACATCATGTTCTATCCACCTAGCATCCTATTTTGAAACTTCCAATCTACTTTTTCTCTTTATTGCCCCCATGCTCTTTAAAAGTCCCCCGATGAATGCTGATTAATTCTGACTCCAGTTATGTCTCTGCAGAATGTGTAATGTTACTTGAAACTAGGTTCAATGTATTGGTTTGTTAGCTGCTCTGTCAGTGGTGGTATTTTAAACCGCTGTTGCTATGCAAGTACTGCTGCACGTAATTTTTGACCCAAATAAATTGTTTCTTAGATGATCTTTACCACCTTTTATGAGCCTAAAAACTTAATAGATTTTATAGAATAACAGTCGTCTCTGTAGGTTGTCTTGAACGGTCTGTGCATATATGTATAAGTGTATTGTATGTATGTATACAAACATATAAATAGTGCAAGTGCAAATAGCACAGTAATATAATAAATAGTGTGTATAACACTTGTAGTGATTAAGAGGGAGTGGCTCAGTGAGTAAAGACTCTGACTGGCACTTTGCTTGAAGCAGGGGAGCCTGGTTCAATTCACGGTGTCTGCTCCTTGTGACCTTGGGCAAGTCACTTTGTCCCTGTGCCTCAGGTACCAAAAACATAGATTGTAAGCTCCACAGTGCAGGGACCTGTGCCTGCAAAATGTCTCTGTAAAGCACGACATAATACTAGCAGCACTGTACAAGAACATGCTATTATTATTATTATTCATATTTAAATATATAATTACACCGTCCTTGGAAATAACGCAGCTCCCAAACAGGACTCTCCAAGTCCAGAAACAGAGATGAGCTGCAGAACATGGGCGCAAATATGCAAGAACATATAACATAGAAAAACAACACAGGAAAAATTAGTTTTCCACTCACATGCTCCAAATGTTAATCAGGCGTTGAGGTTATTATGAGTGACCAACTCTTGTAGTGATCTCAGAATTGTATCCAGACACCCATCACAGCATAAAGGTCTATACCAGTTGAGAAGAGGGGGGGAGGGGAATCCTACATAGAAGACAAGCAACAATAGTGAAGTATGCTTTATCAAATTAATATCAGAAAGTAAAGCACTTGCATACGCAGCTCTTCTCAACTGGTATTGACCTTTATGCTGTGATAGGTGTCTGGATACAATTCTGAGATCACAGCAAGAGTTGGTCACTCATAATAAGCTCAACGCCTGATCACACATTCCAGATTTGTTGTTATCATTGTTACAATATTGCACACTTTTTTCCTTTGTTTTTTTCTATTTTATATGTTCTTGGATATATTTGCGCCCCGTGTTCTGCGGCCCATGTATGTATGTATGTATGTCATTATATAGCGCCATTAATGTACATAGCGCTTCACAGCAGTAATATACATGACCATCATATAAATAACAAACATTACAAATAACACAATGGGAAGAAGTGCTTCAGACATAAAAGTAACATTTAGGAAAAGGAGTCCCTGCCCCGAAGAGCTTACAATCGAATTGGTTGGTAGGAAGAATGTACAGAGACAGTAGGAGGGCGTTCTGGTAAGTGCGTCTGCAAGGGGCCAAGGTTTATATATGAGGTGTAAAGTATCAGCCATGTAGCTACTTGTATGCTTCGTTAAGCTGGTGTGTTTTAAGGCGGGTCTTAAAGGTGGATAGAGAGGGTGCTAGTCGGATATTGAGGGGAAGGACATTCCAGATGTGGAGCGGCAGGCGGTGATAAAGGTTTAAAGTGGGGAGAGGGCTTTAGATACAAAAGGGGTAGAGAGAAGACATCCTTGAGCAGAACACACGAGTCGGGTTGGTGTATTGAATGTGATTAATAAACCTGTGTTTAATGTAACTGCAGATTCAAGCCAAAACTTTGAAAGGCAAAACTGTGATAGGCGTGGCTGCTGGAAGGTTTCACACTGTGCTGTGGACTAAGGACGCGGTGTATACAATGGGACTGAATGGTGGTCAACTAGGTAACAGAATTATAAAATATTTCTACCATTTTTTACTTTCCTTTTGAAAGCCTAACTTTAGATAAAATCTTAATGATTCAATTATATCTAGCCACATGGAGTGGGGTTGCAGTAAATTGAAAGCTCCGTCTTGTATTTAAAAAAAACAACTTTTTGTCAATGCGTTTAACTTGCTGAAAAAAGATTAGTTCAGCCGTTTGGAAGATGCCGCGATCCTCACTGAATTGTGATGTTGTAGTTGGGGAAATAGTATAATGACTTGTGTGGTCAGGATTAATAGAGCACTTTGTAAGCTGGAAAAGACTGTTCTTAATTAAATTGGGTTTGCACTTTTAAGTAATCAAAGAAGGTAACAACCTTTGCCAAGAGACATATTTTGTTTTATTTATTTTAGTTTGTTAGCATATTTTGTTATTGAGGGTACAGGTAATTGCACATTTCCTATTACCTGTTTCTATTTGCTACATTGAACCCTTTAGTACAGAAGTAACATCATGCAAACTATGGGAGAAATTAGTTCAGTGTTACTGGAAATGGGAAATCATTTGTATTTGTTTTTTTTTTTTGTCCTAGGATATTTGCTAGATCCTAATGGGGAGAAGCTTGTTAGCTGTCCTCGCCAAGTTTCTGCTCTGCATCATAAGGACATAGCTATATCTCTGGTATCTGCAAGTGATGGAGCTACAGTCTGTGTTAGCGAAAGAGGAGATATTTACCTCCTAACTGAGTATCAATGCAAGAAGCTTGCATCAAAGTAAGACCCCACTCTCCCTTCCATTCGATTAACCTCTCTTACTTCAAATGTGGGTGTTTCAACAGATTGTGGGTATGAATGGGTGTGAGCCTAACAAGGAAGCTTTATCTGTTTGTATTTTCTTTTTGTAGGCAGTTCAACTTAACGAAGGTCCTTGTTTCTGGTGGTTTTCTGGAATATAAGGCTGATTCACAGCATCTCAAAGAAAATGGTGGACAGCCTGTTTGTATCCTTGCCCTGGATCGAACTGGAAGAGTAAACTCTACCTATTACTATATATCTATCAATTATTATTAATAGAAACATGTTTGCGGTAGCTTGCTAGGCTCTAGTTGCCAATTTGCTGAAAGTTAGGGCTGTACCGAGTACCCGGAATTACCCGGTACCCGGCACATTTCCAGCTACCCGGACATTACCCGGGCCCGGCAACTGAGAAGTGGGCCCGGCGCCGGGTAATGTCAGGGTAGCTGAAAATAATCTTATTACTTACCTTTCTTACCTTTCAGCTAGCGATGGACGACATCTATGAACAGCAGCGGTCCTTTGGCAGTGACAGCATCGGAAGTGTCTTCAGCCGTCGTGGGAGCTTCAGGAATCCATTCAACAGCACTTCAGCAGGTAAGCAGTGTGAGCCGGGGAACCATGTGACCGGAGCAGGAGCGTTCCTATTGGACAGACAGCTGTCCAATAGGAACGCTCCTGCTCCTGTCACATGGTTCCCCGGCTCACACTGCTTCTGTGCTGTGTAATGGATTCCTGCTGCTCCCGCGCCGGCTGAAGACACTTCCGATGCTGCCACTGCCACAGGACCGCTGCTGCTGTTCCTAGATGTCGCCACAACCCTGCAGGTAAGTGCCAAACCGGGTAAGTCGGACAGGTAGAACTATTAATTTTGGCCGTGAACCCGTTTTTTTTTTTTTTCAAAATCACTACCCGGTACAACACTACTGAAAGGCATTCAAAAAAGATATTCCCTTGACAAAATCACTTGTGCTTGTGGCGTCCCATTAAAGACTGTCCTATTTGGTTGTCACTTTAGTGGACCGCATAAAATTGTAATATCCTTTCTCACATGGTGAAAATGTGAATGTGTATTTTAATGTGATTGAGATAGTGTTGGGCAATAAACCGGTTTGTTGGTAATACCGCGATAACACAAACGGACGGTATAACTATTTGTAAAATTTCTGTATATCACGGTATTCCGGTCCCCCGGCTCCATCGGAGATGCATTTGCCATGCCGAGAGGAGGTGAATGGAAAAACTCCCTAATAAAATCCTTCCAATACCCTGTTATCCTTTACCTATACCTACCACCTGTGATTCTCTGTCTCCCACCCCTCCAGTAACCCCCCAGACAATAAAAAAATTACCATTAGCCCAGCCACCCACAGCAGTGACTGCACCGCTGCTTCCCCAATTCTTCCCCGGTGGCTCACTCCAATGCTCCTCCAGCTCCAGGAAGCACATCTTCCACTGAAGGGGGGAGGGGCAGGGTGAGTTTGCTCTGAGGCTTCTCACGTGTCACGTCTCAATGCTCTTCCTCCCCCCTCTTTTCTTCCTCCCCCCTCTTCTCCTCCCCCTCTTTTGTCCTCCTCCCCCTCTCCTCCCCTCCTCCTTTTTTCTTCTCCTACTCCTCTTCTCCTCCTGCTCCCTTTCCCCGCTTTTCTTCTCTCCTCCTCTTTCCTCCAACGCTCCCCCCGACCAAACAGCTCGTTATCGCAATCTATATTGCGAACTATACATTTCTTAATCTCGTTATTATGGTGAAAATGTTGATATCGCCCAACCCTAGATTGATATTCCGTAATTGCACTTTTTAGCATGTAGACATGTGGGATATTTCTGTAACCTTTCCTGCCCGAATCCTTGGAAGTTTACATCGTTGTGCATTATTTGGCTACTCGGCATGGATTACCTTGACTCAGTGTGCTGGCTTCAGGTGGGTGGGTGATGAGGTAGCAAGGATGCATAATAATGGGTGCCAAGTACTTTTGTAATATTACAGTCTTTTATTCTGATTCCCAGGCATGGGGACTATTCACGTTCAAACTTTGGACGTTGTACTTCTTACAGGATTTCTGTTACTTCCATTATTGCCCACACTTAACACTAGAATGGAGGTGCATTTACTTAGTCCCTAGCTTATGTTGAACTCGGCCCCCCTTATTATTTCAATACCTGTACCTTTACTGTATTAAACCAGGTTACCTGGGCCCCTACAGAAAAACCAGGTTGGTCCTTTGCGATTGGTCACAAGACCTTTAGCCTGACAACACTAGAGAAAAGGACCCCAATTTGATAGCACTCGCACCTAATGGAATGACTAGTGTCATTTTAAAATAAGATGAGATTTATTCTGAACGTAAATTAAAATATAGGGCTTTAAAATGAATTATTAAACAAGGCAATGTGAATCCAATGGGAGTCTGTAAACCCCGGATATCAAACAGTGTTTATGACTGTGTAGTAATAACAGTACTGGGAGCTGCCACTTCCATACCGACTGATTAGGAATATGAATGCGGACCTGCGGTTAGAAACAATGCGCTGACATCCGGGAGAACTCATCTGCTTTCACCTGGAATCCTAATTTAGGGGCACTGTTCCCATCTTCAACACAACAAAATATAAAGGGCCTGGTCTCGATTATTACTTTAGGAACATCTTTATCTCTTCTCCCGAGGCTCCCTCTTGTTCTCCCAGGAACCTAACCTTCTCGAACCTTCCCCTTCTCTATATACGCTCCGTGAAGTCGGGATTCCATGGCAACACATGGGTGGGGCCTGATACACTCCAACCCTCTAGTAACGCCTTAAAAGCTGGCTTACACTTCAAAAGCTCATTGAAGCACCAAGTCACTCCATCGATTTTTCCACCCACTCCTTTTTTTATTTTCTTGCTATAGGATGGGAGCTAGGGGATTCCCAGAGCTGAACGGCTTTATTGTATTGCATGTCTTTATTTGTATAGCACAATTGATGTACATAACGCTTCACAGCAGTAATACACATGGTCAGTGTTCGACAAACCTATACATTTGCTCGCCCCGGGCGAGTGGATTTAACCCCCGGGCGAGTAAATATTGGCCCAAGCAGCACACGTTTGGTACTAGGTGGCGAGTAGATTTTTTTGTGTGGCGAGTAGATTTTTTGGTGATTTGTCAACCACTGCACATGGTAATCATATAAATAACAGATAATATAAATAACAGGTCATGGGAATAAGTGCTTCAGACATAAACGTAACATTTAGGAAGAGGGGTACCTGCTCCGAGGAGCTTACAATTTAATTTATTTGCAGCTCTGGGGACACCAAGGTTCCCATAATACTTACAAGTAAAGGCACTAGCGTCACTTTCTGTTTTTTTGCTCTGGGTTTTAAATGGCTGTCACATAGTAAAGATTTCTACTGGCTTACATGACTCAGGCAATTTAAACTGTTATTTTGTTTGCTTGGAGGGGACTGAAACACCTGTACCTTTTTTTTTTACCAGTAAGTATCTTGGGAGCTGGTGGCTCCTAAATGCTACAAATATTGTGGTATAGCTCAGGGAACGGCCTCCTCGTTCACAGAAGAAATGTTATCTGATACGGAAGCATTAATATTTTATTTGAGCATAGCTTTGTTCTAGTTATTACTTTTCTAAAGGGAGATGTTAAATAGTCTTCATTTCTGTTTAAGGTGTTTTGCTTGAAGTCGCCCAGCAGTTCCATGAAACTTTGTAGATGGATTTATGGCCGCCAAGTCTTTATGTCCGATGTTGCCCTAAATAAGAATGAAATGATGTTTGTCACACAGGAAGGTGAAGGATTTACTGGAAAGTGGATGGTGGAAAAGAAAAGAAATATTGAGAAAAAAGGTAAGCGCTTCTTTTTTTTGTTTTTTTTTTCTTTGTAAACTTTTACAACACATAAGTTTATAACAGGTTGTGCCTCTAGTATCTGATTTATAAAACATGTATCCTATTATTTATCATTACTGTGAATTTTTGCAGCTTTGGGCTGGGAAATACTGTAGGTCTGGTTTGCAGAGCTATCTTTAAATATTCTCCAAGCTTTGCACTATTAACATTTTTTTTTTAATGTAAGGTAATTGATGCCTAATATGTATGGCAATAACCTTCTATGTATGGCTCGGCTGCCATATTTATGGTGTAGTTTAGCAGTACAACCCAATAGTTATTTCAGGTTCTAATGTTTTACAAACACTTGATGCTGAATTTCTAAATGCATTTGCTTGTCTGGTCAGTCACACGGCTAGGTCCCCAGAGGCCACGGCTGCACATGCGACGGCGTGAGCTCCCCATACAAGGTACTGCCTTCTATGAGACAGGCCCCAGTCGGTGTGTGTGCATGCACAAGCCATGATGCGTGACTGCCTTGGCCAAAAGACCAGATTTTTGGCGCGGCGGACAAACATTGGTCACGTCACGGCAGCGGCTCAGCCAATGAGGACGAGCCAGCAGCGTGACATCATGGCCGTGCCCCCACCACGCCCCCTGCCACGATCTCCTGCTCTTCTCCTGGAGCTCAACCACAGATCGTGGCTTGCACCCGTGCACGCTCCGCCAGACGCGCATGCAGCAGTGAACACTGGGGCCGTAGCCTTACTCTGCTGTACCACCCGCCAGTATTCCCCCTTGCCTGTCTCTCAAATATGCATTTTGAAAAGCTACTTGAAGGGCGATCAGGGGCTGATGTCCCTAGGGCTCCTTCACCGTGTCTATTTTCTCCATGTGTGGCTGCCGGCGATCAGCTGAGAGTGGCGCTGTGGGGATGATGTCAGCGGTGGCACTCGGTTATTCAGATGGTTGCAGGGAGGCCTCCTTGTTTAACCGTACGTGTTTTGAAGCTCCTGTTTCTTCCTCAGGGGTATGTGTGTGTATGTATATACACACACACGCATACTGTACGTACACGTGTGTGTATGCATCTTAAAATTATATTTAAAAAATAAGTCCTATTATAGTCTATTTGTAAGGTGTCAACGTATGTATGTGTAGATGAACAACTTTAGTTTCAATTTTGCATTTGCAGTTTGCATTACCTTTTTCTTGGGCCACCTTCAAAATCACGTGTTAATGTAATACATGACATTTTGCGGTTACAAAGGAATCCTCTTTAGATGTCTATACTTTGTAAGAAAGAAATTAAAACATTCTAATGTTTCTGTGTTTGTAGGCAGTGTGCGCTTCCACTGTCTCCTCGAAGTAACAATGCTTGTGCTTTATTTTAACTCCACTGGTCATTAACCCCCACCCTTTCTTCTCATAGAGAACTCAATATCCGATTCAACCTGTCACTGTGATACGCACAGTGTGTATGAAAGAATATGCCTTCAGAAGCTTTGCTTTGTCCACAGGGCTGTTAGTGTAACTACAGATCCCAATGGATGTAACTTTGCTGTGTTACAATCTGATCCAAAAACAAGGTAATGAATAATGCAATAAGTGCTACTCTACAAGTGTTTTTGCCTGTTCGGTTTTTGGTATGCACGAGGCTTCTGGTGTCATATCAATTTCTAAAAAATAGAAATGCTGCACCTATCATGTTTACAGCACATACTGTATACAGGCAGTCCTCGGTTATCCGACACAAAGCGTTACTCAAAATGGCGTTGGATAGCGAAACGTCTTAAAGTGAAACACGTTTTCCCATAGGAACACTGTTTAAATGAAAGGTTCCATTCCTGAAGGCATTTTAACACTAAAATACACCAAATATTTTATGCAGGCAATAAGATATGCAGCACACACATAAATGATATAGTGTATATACTGTATTTTATATATAATAGAACATAAAATATAATAATATATATTATATAGTATAACATAATATTATTAATATATATATTATATACAGCTTTTATTTGAAGTAATGCCGGCGGCATGCCGGGATCTACTCCGGCTGCCGCCAGTCAAAACCGCGCGCCGCCGTGTTTCCCCCACGCACCTCCCCTCCACTTCGCGCGCAATTTGCCCCCCCTTCCCGACCCCGAACCCGGCTCCTGCTCTGGCCCTCTGCTTCCCCGCACCCCCGCTTACCTTACTTTAATCTCCAGGGGTGTCGGGGAAGCCGGGCGCGCACGTGACTGTGACGTCACAGTGCGCCGCAACGTGCCGCGTCTCCACGCAGCGCACACACGCACCCGGCCGGGGTTATTGCTTCAAATAAAAGCTGCCGCCACTGTACACATAAACAACTTTGCAAAGCGTTGGATAAGCCGTTTTGGTGTTGTAAAAATGAACATAGATATGCATTGCATAGCGTTGGATAAGCCATTCGTTGTAAAGCGAAGCGTTGTAAAACGAGGACTGCCTGTATTAAGCAAATAGGTGCATGATTTCTCAGCTGCATTCTGCTATATTAGATATAGACAGAGAAAGTAGGTCCGGTGTGACCTTTGCATCACTTGAATAATAAGCACACTTATTTTTTTACATTGAGAAGGCTAAAAGTAGACTGTTTATGGGTCTTCATGGTAGGACATGTAAGACACTGTTCACACAATAAACTTTCCTGAAATTATGTGGATTATTGTGTTCACCATCAATGTAACTGTTCTGTTCCTAGCAGCATAACTTTAAATAAGTGGTTACCCTTTACTGCTATTCTGTTTCTGATCTGGAAGTTCGCATATGAACTACATATGGACTTTGTGTTGTCTAAGTGTTTAGTTGACTTAAATAAGTAGAAAATGTGGACTTTTCTTAACTTTTATTTTTGTTAGAAGTCTGTGTACATTTTCATTTATTTATGTATACGGGTGAAATCATTAAGTCCTACATATCATTTGTCCAACAGCCTTTATTTAGTCCCCTCTGCATCTTCCTCTATGTTTGCTGAAGACTTTGGGAAATTGCTCAGTGAAGTGGATGAGACGGACAGTATCCATGATGTGACTTTCCAAGTCGGTGCCCACACTTTCCCAGCACATAAGTACATTTTGGCCATGAGATGTAACTTCTTCCAAAAGTTATTTTTTTCCGAGGATGATAACCAGCTTGATTTTCTAGACTTGCACCAGAATGGCGAGGATGCAGCTGGATGTGACCTGTTTGTGGTGGATAAAGTTAATCCTGAGCTATTTGCATACCTCCTTCGTTTTGTTTATACGGACACATGTGACCTGCTGGTGCAGGGCTACAAACCAAGGATGTGTCACAAGGAAAAAATTGAAGACAATCAGGATACCATCATCTCCAACTTTCAGAAGATGGATTTTCATGAAGATGTCAAAGGCAAGTCTGCATATGAAGTCTATAGGGAGAGCCAAATATGCATGGACAATAAAAAGCAAAAAGGCAAGATGAAGACCTCCAAGAAGAGCAAATCTATCAGTGAAGAAGCTAGCCCTGTAAAAATGCTGCAGAATATTGCCAAGAGGTTTGGCCTGAGCAGTCTAAGTTCAAGGTTTGTTGGAGAATCTTGTATTTATTTTTATGAAACAGCGCTGCAGCATTGGATATTGTAATCACACTAGGAAGCTTCTGCACTATTTTGAGTCACATTTTAGAAGTATTAACGGTATACAGTATATAAGCAATTCTGGCTAATGGAATTTTAAAACTCCCAAATTTACGGGTTCAATTACTATATCTATAAGATGCATGTTTCCCTGTTAAAACAATAGCAAGAGAATTCTAAATTGTATATGCAGATGCATTTTATTAGCTTGAAGATATACTTTGTCCTATAGTTATAAAAGGTATTGTTAAATAAAATGTTACAATTAAAATTAACTAGTCTGTTAATTGTAATTAAATGATATACATAGCATAAAATGTGTACTTTATTTTATATAACACGCTGCAATCTTTTCCAGTTTCCAGCATACCCAATTACTATTATATGCATGAAACAGTTCAGATGTGATTTACTATATGTTGTGTCACTTTATAGGTTGCGCTGGGCCTTTCTGTTTTTGTAGATACAGATGTAGCAGACATTATTGCACTTGTTAATGTGTGATTGTTGCCCAATTTCACAACAAATGATGCACGAGTAAAGGAAATGTCATGAGTGTTGTCAATGGAGCTGCATCAAATCTTGCGAGCTTTGACGCACTGTTACATTAATGGGTGCAATACTATCTGCTATATCTTTGTAAACCCTTGAAAAGCAATGACTCCACTTTGAAACAAATGCGTATGCTGTCATTTGATATAAAATAGTGTTCTTAGTGATCAGCGTTCAGTAGGAGATGACTGACATTCATTCTTAAACATGATTCCAACTTCTTCTCTTTCACTGTTAGCACTAAAATCACTCTTAAGTCATTATCCCTCCCCATCCTTTTAGTGCGTTTTTGTTTTGTTTTTAACCTCTCCACTTATTTGCCTCCTAGACTGGATGGAGTCAGATATGAAAATGGACGAATTAATGTTGTTCACAAGAAAAGTGTGAACAGAGCAAGGTTCAACCAAAAGAAATGGTATGCTTTTGTATGTATTTTATTTTGAAAGTGGTATTATTAATCATTATAATTGGCTTAGTATGTGTGCTGCTGAATTCTAGCAACACATTGCAGTGCGTTAGGGTGGGTCTATTCTATCAGCATAAGCCATTATACTGTCTACATTGTTGACATCTCGTATTGATTCCAATTGTGTACTCTTCAATTGATTAATTTACAATTGGCCTTGGTTGTAATGTGCATCCGTTTTCAGATTTCTTACGTCTCAAAAGCGAATGCCTATAATGCGGATTCAGTCATTTCTCTTGTGCTTCCTAAAATGTTTCATGTTTGTCGTAGTATTACATCACCGTGTAGGAGGGCATTTCCAAGTGTGTTTTTCTTTGACATCTGGCTTCAAGCACATTGAAATGAAATGATTGCACAACTCTTGCACATGTATCTTTTAAAAGTGAAGCTCAGTTGATTTGTAGTATTTCTGTGGTTTCTGCAGGTCACTTCTCTTTTTGTCTTTCAAGACTTATTCAGTGTAGAGTAGAATTCATTTTGAATAATGTACTGTATGACCAATATAACTATTATTGTGATTACACCAAGGGGGTTATTCATTTAACTACTGTACAATACTGCTGAATTATCAGATGGAAACGTCAATTTACTTTAATAACTACAAGATACAATGTATATACATCATAATAAAATAAGCTAGTTTTCAGTATCTTAAGGGCACCATATTATTATGATTATAAAATAACAATCCTAATTGTGTAGATTGTCAGGTATACTTTTTATTCTCTCTGGATATTTACTCGAGTGCTTGGTCACAGAAGGCGTAAGATACTTTGTGTGTTATGATACCTATTAATGGACCAACATATCAATTATACCTGGTTGTCCTGTGCATAAGCCTTAGAGACTGCAGAGGTCTCCATTAGATGTGCTATGTACTGTATTTAAGACCACCATCATCCGTTTAGTGTAGAAAATGAACAAAGGTACTGTAAGAGTAGGTAGTGTGATTCTGTTTATTGGACCAACAAATATTTGATCTGTTACAAGCTTTCATACCTCTCCAGGTTCTTCATTAGCTATGTCAGAGATATAGAAACATGATTATTTATACAGAGCAAAACGTGTTGCTATTGATATCCTCTTCTCCCTCTACCACTTACCCTCTTGACCCCATTCCCTCCTATCTCCTCAAACCTCTTGCTCCTACTCAAATCCACTCCTTCCAATCTGGTACCTTTCCCACCTCCTTTAACCACACAACCGTTATACCTTTACTCAAAAACAATAAGCTTGACCCTTCCTGTCCCTCTTATTATCACCCTGTCTTACTCCTGTTTTTTACTTCTTGAACGCCTTGTATTCTCTCATAGATCCTCTACAATCCGGCGTCCACACTGTTCACTCCACTTAATCTTCACCAAATAACGAATGACCTCCATGCTGATAGACAAAGGTCACTACACTCTGCTCATATTACTCGACCTCTCTGCAGCTTTTGATACTGTGCACCACCCTCTTCTTCACATTCTCCATTCTCTTGGTATCTGTTAGGCCACGGGCATAGTAAAAAATAGCGTGCTGAGCCAGCACACTTACCTCCTGCATCTTGTATGTGTGTGGCTTCAGCGGGCTCGTGCGGCGGCATGCTGAATCGCAGCCGACATACTAAATTAAGTTTTCATGCTTTCCGGAGTGGAGGGCCGGTCACGTGACCGCAAACATCCAATGGGAACGAGGGACTAGCCCTGCCTCCGCCCCGCCTCCGCCCCGCCTTCTCCCCCAAAGCGCGCTCACTGCCTCGCCTGCCAGGACGCAAAAAAGCACCAGCTTGAGCAGTCGAGGCTGAGCAGGAGCACAGCTCGGCGTGGCCCGAGACACCATGCCCGCGGCCTAAGAGAGCTGTATCCTTGATTTCCTCTTACCTCTTCCATTGTATTTTCAGTGTCTTATTTGCTAACACCTCATCATCCTCTGTTGATCTCTCTCTGCGCGTACCACAGGGGTTTATCCTGGGACCTCTTCTCTTTTCTCTTTATACACTCTAGGCGTCCCTATCACATCTCTAAGGTTCAAATATCACATCTATGCTGATGACACCCATTTACCTTTCAACCCCTGACCTTACAACTGCTGTATAGACCAAAGTTTCTAAATGTTTATCCGCTGTATCATCCTGAATGGACCTCCGCCAACTCAAATTTAACATGTCAAAGACGGAGTTTCTCATACTTCCTCCCAAGCCTGACCCTACTGCCCCCTTCTATATTACTGAAACAACAGATCCAGAGAGACTGAGTGTGGCTGTTGTTTGAACTTGGAGATTACCGAGGAGGGACACAAGGGAAGTACTGCGTTTAGATGCGTGGGAATGGGCCAGAAGAAAGGACAATAGGTCCTGAAACGTTGCCCCCTTCTTATAAGTATTGCTCCTTTTTTGCAATTACCCTCTTTTTCAATGCACACTTTGTACACCTTTTTGCATGGTATTAGGTGATGTGTATCCTATTCACTCATTACTCCATTGTGCTTTTTTTTTATGTATATATCTCTCTTTTAGGTGTATTAGGGATTTATTGTCACCATGTATTTCCGTGTAATTGTTTGTTACTTTTCATGAGTGTGACAGTAGTTGTTTACCTTTTTATATGTGGTTTTCTACTGATATATAAAAATTGAGTTATAGACAGTGCTTTGTCAGTAGTTTTCTTCTTTGTGTGCGGGTCATATATATTTAAATAGTGTGACTACATTAAGGGTGTACAGTGACCCTTGATGTTACCCGCACCTAATTCAGTGATTGCTAGAGGTTTTTGCCTAGGTGGTGCTGGCTGGTGTTTGTGTGTACCCTTCTACATTACTGTTGGCAGCACTGTCATACACCCAGTATCACAATCACGGCGTCTACATTTAACAATGTAGCCAAAAGCTGTAGTTTTTTCCTCTGTAACATTGAAAAGATACGCCCTTGCCTCTATTGCTCTACTGTTAAACTCTAACACAGGCCCTCATTCTCTCACGTCTTGTCTATTGTAACCTTCTAATGTCCAACCTTCCTACCTCTCTCATCTGTCTTTCCTACGATCTATCATAAACGCTGGTGTTAGAATCACTTTACTCTCTCCTAGATCTGTCTCTGTGTTTCTCCTGCTGAAATCCCTCTACTGGCCTTCTATTAAATCCTGTATTAATTACAATATTCTCCCCTCTTTTAAGGCTATACACTCCACTGCCCCTCGCATCTCAGCCCTAATATCTCATTATACACCTGCCCGACGCCTGCATTCTGCTCAAGGATGTCTTCTGTCTACCCCTTTTGTATCTAAAGCCCTCTCCTGCCTTAAACCTTTCTCACTCACTAGCCCACATCTCTGGAATCTCCTTCCCCCTCAATTTCCGACTGGTACCCTCTCTAGCCACCTTTTAGACCCATCTTAAAACACACCTCTTTAACGAAGCATTTGAGTAGCTCCGTTGGCAGATACTATAGGGTTTCTCCCCGTCATTACACATCACAGGCAAATGACACACAGCCTATTGTGTGCTTATTAGTGCTACGTTTACCCCAGATCCACAGGGAGCAGCATCCTATTCAACATCATAAAGGTTCTGCATCAGTGTTATTCCATACAGTGATACCTTCCATCTCTCTGTCTATATATATATACATAGATATAGATATATTGATAGATATCTCTATATAGATATATATAAAATAGTATATATATTATATTTCATTTACACAAACACACACACACACAAACACACACACACACACACAGACACACACACACACACACACAGTGTGTATGTATGTATATATATGTATATATGTGTGTGTATATATAATGATACCGTTCTGTGGCTAGCTAAATGCTTTTATTTGTGCGAGCTTTCGAGATACACTGATCTCTTCTTCCGGCGATGTTAGAATGAATGAAGCCAAAAAAGGGTTTTTACTTTAAAACAGCGCATACTGGAATGTGATCTGTGATTGAAACTTATCCCTCCCCCTGTGCAGTAAGCGTTTTATGACTTGAGTTGTTAAATGGTCCGTGTGTGTGTAAATATGCTCCACACAGCGGACACAATACACATACCACACAGGAATCTGGAGTACAAAATCACAGGAAGGTTCACCTGCTCCTCCAGCAATGTCTTGTACCTCATCATGTGCATGATATATGCCCAGGGGGCTGCTACTACATAGGTGAGACGGAGCAGGGGCTAAACAAGAGAATGAATCTGCATCGCCGCAGCATCACACATTGCTTGATTTGCAGGCAAATACTAATTTTACTTCTATGGTCCCTTGATGTGCTGCATGTTTTGTAATGTGTCACGAAAGTGATATTGTGAAGGTGTTATACTGGGTATTCTCATTGTGTAAAGAAAAATGCGCTAAAATAATCTTTCATTTTGCAGCTCTTCCCTTTGTGATGTCACAATGAGGTCAGAAGATGGAAAAGAGTTCCATTGCCATAAATGTGTGCTCTGTGCAAGATTAGGTACAGTATGTCTCATTTGCCAGAACTAATGTGTTTTTTGTTGTTCTTTTCCCTTATAATGTAAATCGTTGTTTTGGTTTCTTTCAGAATATTTTCACAGCATGCTAAGCAGCTCTTGGATTGAGGTAAGAATAACGTATAAATGTACATATTTGGTTATCTTCACTCTACTGCAGAGGCGCCTGAGATATACTGCTTTTCCTTCATCTCTGTCTCTAAAAGTTAAACATTCTAATATTTTAATTTGGGACATGGTCAACGTATTATTGATGGTTACACACTTGTTAGCTACAATGTTCTGGACTTTGACTTGGTCGTTTTAAAACTAGAAAGGTGGTTTTAGTAAGATGACTTGCGTTATTTTTTTCGGAATTCAGTGGACCTGTAGAGATATCACCTCACGGTTCTATGGTATATGCAAGGGATTTGGCTGTTTTCATTGCTTAAATATTTGTAATGCTTGCTAAACCATTAAGCTTTGGCAAACCGTGTTACATGGGGAGTTGCTAACTCACAGATTTAATATGAAGAGATATCACACCTAATTTCACGCCCCCCTACCGTTTGGGGGAAGGTATAGATATAGTCAGCCTTACTGTTGCTGATGCCTCGATCGAAACTTCTGAAAAACATGGCGCTGGGGGAGGTGGTAGCCGCGATGGTGCTGTTGAGGGTCCATTCCTTTCAATGGGATCCCCCGCATTGTTAATCCTCCCAGGCTGCAATCGATCGCGGCGCTGGGAACAGGAAGTCTGACTTCATCTGTACATAACCACTGATGCCATTCTAAAAAAATTCTAAATAACATTTTTCTTTATAATAGGCGTCTTGCTGTACAGCGCTAGAAATGCCTATCAATTCAGATGTACTGCAAGTTATCCTTGATTATATTTATACAGATCAAGCCCTTGGTGTCAAAGGTATGTATTTTAGATTAACCCTTGCATTGTCCCAACATTAAAATGCTTTCATGTATATTTTTTACTCAGTATTTCCCCGTAATTAACATTGTGTTACTAGTTACACAATTTGGATAACATTTTCACTCTTCCTGATATTTTTGGTAACTGCAGATCACATTTTTTAAATATACCTGTATGTAATAATGCGTGCAGTGGCATTGCTAGAAATGCGCGGGTCCACCGGTAAAACAAAAATCAGGGCCCCATTAATACTAACTGCAATTTTTTTTATCCCTTCTCATCATTTCTCCCCTGCCTCCACACCATCAGCAGCTCTCTCTCCCCCCCCCCTCATCATTTCTCCCCCTCCTCCTCACCAGCTCTCTCTCCCCCTCCTCCTCACCATCACCTGCTCTCTCTCGCTCGCTATGTCTCGGGGGAGATGCTGGTAGCGACGGCGGGCTGCCAGCGTTGACCAGAAGAGCAGCCGGCAGAGGAGGTAAGAGTTTTACTGAGGGAAGCAGGACAGCACGAGGTGAGGAGCGCGCTGTGGCAGCAGACAGCAGAAGAAAGACTTCCAGGTCAGACCGGTGGGACGTGCTCCTCCCTGGCTATCCTCCTTGGCTCCATATAACTCCTTCCTCCTCTGCCGGCTGCTCTTCTGATCAATGATGGCGTTCCGCCTCTCGCCGCCGCGTCCCATCTCCACCCGCCTGCCTCTGACGACAGGTGGGGAGGGCGGGCCCGGCGGGCCCCTGGGCTTTGCCCGGGCTATAGCTACACCCCTGAGTGTGTGAGTTTTAAAAATAAAAGCTTGCATGTGCATTCCTGTCCATTGTTTAAATGGACATCTTGTTATTCCCTGCAAAAAGCAGTAGATTTCCTCAGGCACAAAACTTGAACTAATGGCAAATATGTTCAGTAGGTTAAAGCTAGATAATTGACATATTAAAAAAGATCAACATTAGTGTGGGTATTCTGAAACAAATGTTGAACGTTTGTCCTGATGATGGTTAACTGTTGGTGGGGTTTTTCCCCCAAGATGTTGTCAGTCTAGTTTTAACTTTGTCCTGTCATTATTTTAATGATTTCCTTTTGTGGAAAGGCACATTTAAGTTTTGTGAGTTGTAGTGATCGGACCCGATATGGTAGTTTTCTGTTTTTGTTATGATATTTGGGGGAAAGCAATACAAAAATAGTTTTCCAGTATCAAGATTGTAGGGCCAGCTTTAAATGTTTACTGTTAAACATTATCTAGCGTTCTGTAGCGTGAAAGTATAAAATAAGCTCCCTTTGGAAAAATATTTACCTCCATTTTTATTTTGCATGTAACACATTTATTCTTCTGTATTGTCGAATCAGTGCTAATAGGAGTTATTTGTAGAGAAATAGAATTTGGAAACACTTCATTTGGAAAGCAGTTTTTAATCTGTGGCATCTTCCATACTGTATATAACATGCAGTACTGTTTTATAACATAAGCTAAGCTTACATTTTTACTGAAGTAAACTATATGGGAGCTGGACTATTTAAAAAAAAAAAATTAAAGATTTGAAACTAAACGTAATTTTTGATTAAGGCAAATTAAATGTGTTTTGTCGACACTAGTTTTAAAGACAAATACATTTATTTATAACAATATTTATATAGCGTCCTTATCCAGGGCCCTGTACATTAGTTAGTACAGACACAATCTATGATTTTGGTGCCTGAGGCACAGGGAGATAAAGTGACTTGGCCAAGGTCACAAGGAGCTGACACTCGGAATTGAACCAGGCTCCCCTGCTTCATACTCTGTGTCATTGTTTTGCTCACTGAGCCACTCCTCATGACTGCATATTGTATTGGGAACATAAATGTATCTTCATTTCTTTTCAGAGTCTTCAAATGTTGAATTTATTTGTAATGTCCTCGTGGTAGCAGATCAGCTCCTTATCATTCGATTAAAGGAAATATGTGAAGTAACAATTACTGAAAGACGTGAGTATTTTTGTCCTTACATCTTTTTGTTTTGGGGCATGGTCAGCTCCATTACTTACAATCACTACATAGATTTGCAGGCAGAGGAAAGTGAGGTGCTCCAGCAGCAACCTGTGACCCACATCATTACCATAGAGCAGTATGCTGCCCTCCTGGGGCTTGGAGACAATGACATGAAACTTGACCTCAAATTTCTGTTTGCTCTGCAGTGCTCAGCAAATATTAACGGCATGTTCCTTGATCCACAAAGAACTAATACATACACAAACACAGTTCTGTTTGTAATTCTCAAAGCATTAGAAAAAGGAGCCATATAGAGATACTGTACGTAGGGTACATACAGTATATTGAAGCAAAGTGGTTGTTCAAGCAATTGTACTGTACTGTAATTCATGTGGATGTTAAGATCTTGTTTATAGCAAATTCATGCTGTAAGTTTCATTTTAGTTGCAAAGGTACTGTAGTTACTATGTTCATCAAAAAGTTATTGTTGTTCAGTAATAACATAGAAGTGTAACTTGTACTGTTTTTTTGTGTACAATTTACATGGTGTACTTAGGGTTCAGTTGCCATTGTTGGTTAACCTTGTGTAACATCCTATCACCTCTTCCAGTGTATTGCAATGGTTACCATTATAGCCCTATTGGACATTATTAAATATTATTTTAAGTGCCTGATTTTGCTAATGCTGGAAGGGGTTTCATATCAAATGCCATACTTCCTGGAATTAGTTGGAATCAGGCAACTTAACTTCTTTTCAATAGACTGTAATTGGAAGCTGGAAACTCGAATGTGGGGCTGTTGGATATATATTTTTACAGATTTCCGGGCTATGAAAAGAAGGCAAGGGGTCTAGAATTTCCTCTTCTGGGAAACTGTTTGCATTTGATCTTTAAAGGAAGCCGAATGAGTGCGCATGGTGAAATGATGGGGAGTTGGCGTTATGCATTTCTCTGATCACTTCTTTTAAGGAACGCTTTGTACCTAAAATAAATCCTTACTAAATCTGAATGTATTTGTAAATTAATTCCTGAAAAGACTCATACAATTATATTTCTGTTTTGTTTTTTGGCAATACTTAAAAATAATAATAATAATAATGTTTAATTACATAATGCAATGAAAAGGTTTTCGTGCCTGGTCTTTTAATACCTTCATGCCTTTTAAGGTATTGAAAGACCAGAAACAAAATCAGTTCTCTAGATTAAGGAAATGCTGCGTTGGTATTAAAGGCTTTTCATAAAAACAGCATGTTTCTTAATGGATTTTGGCCAAAATCGCCATTTTATATGAGTAAGTGGCAGTTGAAGTCCATCTGTCTAGAGTTGACTGTGAATTGTAGACTTAAAAATGTTTCAATTTAAAATAAAATTTCTTCTATGACCATTGATTTGTCACTTTAACAGGGGGCTGCACCGGTGTGCAAGCCCCTCTGGCAATAAAATGGTAAATTAAGTTTAATGTTTGTCTGTAAAAAAAAATATATCTCGCAGGACATATGTAGAAACCAGATCTTTGTGTCTCTTTCATGTATAATAAATAACCAATTCATAACTAATCTATCATAAGATTTATGTCAAAGATGTTTGAAATATTCCACGTGCCAAACAAAGATCACAGATGCTGCAGCACTGGGTTACTGGCAAATGACACAGAAACGTGTACAAATTTGTTTCCAACAGACCGATAAAGGTCAAGTGAATTCTGGGCAATGTATGATTGAAGAAAGGTAGATAAGGTGTGTGTGTGGGGGGGATGTTAGGGGGGAGGACTGTCTGCCAATCACAGATAACATTTTTGTGGCCAAAGAATGTTGTTGCAAAGCAGAGATTAATTTAGCCAGAAGGGTCACGAATACAGGGGTTGTGTACAGTACAGTATGAGATACACAAGAAAAGCATGTCAGTTGAAATAATAATGCTTATGAAAAATGGGCAAATATAGCTTATGCCAAATGACCCAACTGATTAAATAATGTTTACTGTGCTTCTCAATATTGCTCTAGCAAAAGCATAGATGTGCACATCTTGTGAAGGGTTTTAAACCTGGTGTACATACAGAATGTACTTTTATGTTGACTTTTCATAATGTGCAAAGAATCCATTGTATTACCTTTTAACTTTGGTTTATTGCATATTCAATATACATTGAATATTTGCCCTGTTGTAAACATTAATCATGTTTTGCCATCATATTTTGGCATGGAAATAGGACCAGCGCTTGACCCCATTAGGTAATCTCACAATTATACAACAATATTGTCTGTTGGTCTTTAGTTACAAAATGGTGGCAACCTTAGAAAAAGAGCCAACTAAAAGAAAGCCAAATATAGTATTATAAATCCTTTTATATGGCGATGTATCCAAAGCAATCCTGAACTACTTACAAGACCAATAAGCCCAAGTACATTGAGGGCTAAACGCACTTGGTATTTAGTGCAGACGAGTACCCCGGCTTCCACCGCATCTGCAGAGCTGTACTTGTATTACATCTCACTGCCGATTGAGTCATTCTCCTCTCATTGCTGCAGCTGCTACAACACACCCCTATGCGTTTCACAGTGATTGCGATTGCACCACTTCACCAGGGGTAGGCAAACTCTAGACGATTACGTCAGACTCCTAATCCGCTAGCATGTAATTCAATAGTGTGCATTACAAAAAACAATTGAGGATCTTTGCAAGAATTTATTAAGAAACAGGCAAAGTACAAAATATTGTATACATTTGATCCAAAAATGTGCACTGAGGCTAAAGAGCTCAAAAGGCATGTAAATAAAGAAAAATTAAAAAAAAAAATCACACTTAAATTCAATTAACTAAAATAGTTGAGGCAATTATATATATATATATATATATATATATATATATATATACTAGCTGATATACCTGGTGTTGCCCGGAGGCAGGGGAGGGGGGCGTGAAAGGCAGGGGGGGTGGCGTGGGGGGCGGGGGCGTGAAAGGTAGGGGGGGCGGGGGCGTGAATGGCAGGGGGGGCGCGGGGGGCTTGAAAGGCAGGGGGGGCTTGAAAGGCAGGGGGGGCCTGAAAGGCAGGGGGGGGCGTAAATGGCAGGGGGGGGCGTGAAAGGCAGGGGGGCGTGAAAGGGGGGGGGGCGACACACACACAGTGTCACACACACAGTGAGGCACACACACAGTGACACACACACACACAGTGACACACACACACACACAGTGTCACACACACACACACACACACACACACACACACACACACACACACACACACACACACACACAGTGTCACACACACACACACACAGTGTCACACACACACACACACACAGTGTCACACACACACACACAAACACAGTGACACACACACACACACGTCACCTAGAGTGACACACACGCGACACCTACCTCTACTTACGGGCGCCGCCATCTTCTCACTCTGCGCCGCGAGGGAGGAAGGGGGTCCTTCCGGGCGCCGCCATCTTAGGCGCAGCGAGGGAGGAAGGGGGTCCTTTCCGGGCGCCGCGAGGCAGCCTGCCTGGCCACTGCCTGTTCCCCCGCCGGGGATGGAGATGAGCGGAGCGCCGGGAGGGAGAGGTGAGCGGAGGGAGGGAGAGGTGAGCGGAGGGAGGGAGAGGTGAGCGGAGGGAGGGGAGAGATGAGCGGAGGGAGGGGAGAGATGAGCGGAGGGAGGGGAGAGATGAGCGGAGGGAGGGGAGAGATGAGCGGAGGGAGGGGAGAGATGAGCGGAGGGAGGGGAGAGATGAGCGCCGGGAGGGGAGAGATGAGTGCCGGGAGGGGAGAGGTGTGTGTGTGTGTGTGTGTGTGTGTGTGTGTGTGTGTGTGTGTGTGTGTCGCCGAGGGGGAAGAGAGTGGCAGTTGGGTGACGTCAGACCCACCAATCTGATTGGTCCTCAGCCTCTGGCTAATCAGATTCACCACAAATAGCACTAACCATTCGATTTTATATATATAGATAATCAAAAAATAAATAGATGATACCGTTTTTATTTTTTGATTATTGAAGCTCGGCTAACACGGTACTGATACCTCTACATGTGTGTGTATATAGATACAGACAGACAGACAGACAGACAGACAGACAGACAGACAGACAGACAGACAGACAGACAGACAGACAGACAGACAGACAGACAGACAGACAGACAGACAGACAGATAGATAGATAGATAGATAGATAGATAGATAGATAGATAGATATAATGTCTGATGCATCTAAAAAAAAAAAAGAAGAACTAAATGTAATATAAAAATATCAAAACCTGACCCGATGCAAATATAAAAATCTACGAATGTATAAAAATAAGATGGGGTAAGGGAAATAAAGTCTAAAAATATAATATATTCTTTTTTTCATAAAAAGAAAATACAGCTCAACCCCGTTATAACACGGTGCTTGGGGTCCAAAGAATCGCATCACGTTATAAGCGGTCTCGTTTTTGCACGAGAGAATTGCACCCCTCAATGGTTCCGCGGCCGCCGGAGGGGGCGAGCTGGGATGTGTGTGTGTGTGTGTGTATATATATATACGTATGTATATATACTATGTATATATGTGTATATATATTTATGCAGTTTTATCTTGCATTGTTCCAACTATTTTAGTTGGTGTTTTTTAAATATTCTCATTTTAGTTTATTTACATGCTTTTTGAGACCTCTTTATCTTCAGTACTAATTAAGTGTTGCTACACTGGAGTCTGCCTGTATTTTTATGCGTTGTCTGTTTTATAATACATTATTGTGAAGCATTTAATTGTTTTTGTAATGTACTTTATTGTATTCAACTACATGCTAACCATTTCAGAGCCTTTAAGCACAGACTATTGTGTCGCTCACAATCCACTGATAAAGCGGGGTGGCCACCTCAAAACGCGCACCTAATGTAGGCAGCAGTGAGTGAGCAGTTGGTTGGGTGCCGGGGACTGATTTAATCGGCTTCAATACGCAACACAAATACAGCTGTGCAGATGTGAAGTCGGCGTCCCTGTCTCCTTGCACTAAATGCCAAGGGCTTTTGTCCCTCAATTTTTCTCTGGCATATTGATCTTTTGAGTAATCCCAGATTGCTTAGGATACATCATCACATTAAAGAATTTACTACTGTACAGTATATTTTGGCTTTCTTTGTGTTGCACTCTTTTTTTCCAAGGTGTTCCAGTATTCTACTGCCAGATGGAAGTTTGGCCACAAGACCTGCACTAAGAAGCCAACACATCCGACACGCTTGCTTAGAAGCATTTATTTCTATTTTTGCTTTTTTTGTGATATAAATCCTTGAGTAATTAATTAAAAATTACAACCTAGAGCAATCATTGCATGTGTACACGTGTGGAAGAGGGTGAGTGGAGGGGCGGGGGGGGGGGGGTACATACAGGTAGGAGAAAATATTTGATCTGGATAACCCCTCACAATGCAGACAATACAGATGTTTTCTCAAAAGATAGAAGTCAACCGTTCAATATCAGGCCCCTTATTGTTGTAAGGATGCTAAGGGGTCTATTCTAGTAGCTCCAAATTGTGACAATTCACTTCTAAAGTACACTGTAAAAGCACATTTTCATGTTTTGCTATTGTGTAAGCCCTTTTCACATGTCGAAACTGTGTGAAAAAGGCTTTTTTAGAACCATCAATCCGGGCGGTATGACCAGCTTTCTTGTCCTCGTGCAGACAGACGTTTACTCGCTGTCCGCTGCCTCAGCGTGAATCACAAATATGGCACCGGTCGCAGTCTGATGTCATGATTGCACGTTATTTTAGTACAACACATGTTTTGCCATCTTGGACTGCTTCAGGAGCCCCCGAGTAAACATGTCTGCACGAGGACCGGAACACTCTAAGGTATTAGTAAAGACCCTCTTAAAACCTACCCTTTCTGGTTACACTTTATGAAGAGAGGCCTTAGCTATTTAGCTACTGATACCAAGTATGTTTCTTTTAATACTACTGGAGACTAGAAGTAACCTTACAACAATAAGGGGCCTGGTGCTGAATGTTTGACTTCTATGCTTTGAGAATCGTGTCTGCATTTTTGAGTGGTTATCCAGTTGATATGTTTTTTCCTAGATGCCTGTTCATATATACAGTAAGTCGTGTTTGATTTATGATTAATACTGTTTATTTCAGATACCCGGGTTACCATAGATATAGTATGTATGTATGTCTTTATATAGCACCATTAATGTACATAGCGCTTCACAGTAGTAATACACGTGACAATCATATACATAAATAATACAAATAACAGATCATGGGAATAAGTGCTTCAGACATAAAGTAACATTTAGGAAGAGGAGTCCCTGCTACGAAGAGCTTACTATCTAATTGGTAGGTAGGAAGAACGTACGAAGACAGTAGGAGGGCATTCTGGTAAGTGCTTCTGCAGGTGGCCAAGCTTTATGTATCATATGTATAGTATTGGCCACGGTGCTACTAATATGCTTCTTTAAGCAAGTGTGTCTTAAGGTGGATAGAGGGGGTACTAGTCGGGTATTGATGGGAAGGGAATTTCAGAGGTGTGGGGCAGTCGGTGAGAGTTTTTAAGGCAGGAGAGGGTTTTAGATACAAAGGGGGTAGAAAGAAGACATCCTTGAGTAGAACACAAGAGTCGGGATGGTGCATAGTGAGAAATTAGGGCAGAGATGTAAGGAGGGGCAGATGAGTGTAACGCTTTAGCAGTGAGGAGGAGAATTGAGTGCGAGATGTGGGATATCATAGGAAGCCAGGAGAGTGATTTCAGCAGGGGAGATGCTGAGACAGATTTATGAAAGAGTAGAGTGATTCTGGCAGCAGCGTTTAGGAAAGATTGTAGGGGAGAGGAGACAAGTGAGAGGCAGGAAGACCAGACAACAGGAGGTTACAGTAGTCGAGACAGGAGAGAATGAGGGCCCGAGTCAGAGTTTTAGCAGTCAAGCAACAGAGGAAAAAACGTATCTTTGCGGAGGAAAAAGCGACAGGTTTTAGATACGTTTTTGAATGTGAGAGAGGAGTCGACTGTGACCCCTAGGAAGCGTGCTTGGGGTACTGGGTGAATGATAATACTTCCAACAGTAATGTGGAAGAAGGTGGTAGAGCCAGGTTTGGGAGGAAGTATGAGGAGCTCTGTTTTTGCCATGTTAAGTTTAAGTCGGCGGAGGGCCATCCAGGATGATATCGCAGAGACACATTCAGAAACTTCGGTCTGTACAGCAGGTGTAAGGTCAGGGGTTGAAAAGTACATTTGTGTGTTGTCAGCATAGAGGTGATATTTAAACCCAAGAGATGTGATTAGGTCACCTATAGAAAGTGTGTACAGAGAGAAGAGGTCCCAGGACAGAGCCCTGTGGTACCCCACAGAGAGATCGATAGAGGAGGAGGTGTTAGAAGAGATACTGAAAATATGATGGGAGAGGTGAGAGGAGATCCAGGATAGAGCTTTGTTACGAATACCAAGAGTATGGAGAATGTGAAGGAGAAGAGGGTGGCCCACGGTATCAAATGCTGCAGAAAGGTCGAGTAATGAGCAGAGTGTAATGACCTCTGTCTTTGTCAGCATGGAGGTCATTAGTTATTTTAGTGAGGGCTGTTTCAGTCGAGTGAGCTGTGCGGAAGCCAGATTGTAGAGGGTCTAGGAGAGAATAGGTGTTGAGAAAATGGAGCACGCGAGAGAATTTCAAGATGTTCAAGGAGTTTGGAGGCAAAAGGCAGCAGGGAGACAGGTCGATAGTTAGAAAGACAGGTAGGGTCAAGCTTTCTGTTTTTGAGTAATGGTATAATTGTTGCATGTTTAAAGGAGGAGGGAAAGGTACCAAAGTAGAGGGAGGCGTTAAAAATCTGTGTGAGCATAGGGATTATAATAGGAGCAAGAGGTTTTAGGAGATGGGAGGGAATGGGGTCAAGAGGGCAGGTGGTAGAGGGAGAAGAGATCATCAGCAGTGAGAAATCCTCTGAGACAGCGGAAAAAGACTCAAGGAAGGCAGAAGGAGAGTTAGGAAGTGGTGTAGGATGGAGGAGGAAGCAGAGGGGATGTTCTGACGTATGGATTTCACCTTTTCCTTAAAATAGTCAGCAAAATCCTGAGGTGAGATGGAGGAAGAAGAGGCAGCTGAGGGTAGTTTGAGTAGGGAGTCAAAGACAGAGAAGAGTTGGCGTGGGTTAGACTTGTGCGTGTTGACTAGTGAAGAAAAGTAGGTTTGTTTAGCCTGAGAGAGGGTTGAAATAGGATAGCATAAATTTGTAGTGAAGGAAGTCTGCGAGACGGTGAGATTTCCTCCAGAGGCGTTCAGAGGAACGAGTGGAGGAACGCAGCATGCACGTGTGGGAATTTAGCCAGGGTCTGGGGTTAAAAGGGCGAGGACGCAGAGAGAAAGCGGGGCATGTAGACCAAGAGAGGAGGATAAGGCAGAGTTGTAGTTCCTGACCAGGTTGTGAGGGTCTGGAGCAGAACTGAGAGAGGGAGGAACGTAAAGTGGAATCAAAAGCTGTTAGGTTAATAGAGCACAGGTTTCTGCAGAAACTAGATGGAGATGGAGAAGGGGAAAAGCGATATAGAGAAAATGAGATGAGGTGATGGTCAGAGGGAGGTAAGGGGGAAATGGAGAAATCAGAGAGAAAAAAAAGTTTTTGGTGAAACCAGGTCTAGGTAGTGGCCATCCTTGTTGGTGCTGGTGGCAATCCACTGTTGAAGGCCATCAAAGAAGGTAAGTATGGCGGTTCACAGCCATCCGTGGGGTAATGAAATGCGCAATCCAAAGATGAATAAAAACAGTCTTTAATGTGCACTAGACATTACAAAATGCCACAAGAACACTCTGACGAGTTTCGTCCTATGGCTAGGACTTTGTCAAAGAGTAACTGGTAAGAGCGCAAGGTGATTACTATATAGTGGCGCCTCAGATGCTATTGGCTATAGCTTCCTATTACATCATCAAAAAACCATCTGTAATATAATCAGGCTTACTGAAGGAGTGTGTTGTTTAAAACCCTTCAGTTTTAACTGAGGCGCCCATCAATAGAAATCAACAATGGCATCAGAAGAATATACAAAACAAAATAGTGAAAGAAAAGAATACAAAAAAGAATACAATATTAAAAAACAAAAAACATTAAATATCCGATCATATGATAAAAAAACAATAATCAAATGGCAGAATTGGAATAAGTAGTATAGTTATTCAAACTCAAAATGTATAATAGTAATTGTATAATGAATGAATATATATAAAAAAATAATAATATTGATATAAATAAATCAAGAAATAAACTAAGCATGACAATGATGTTTACGAGGACAATATATGAACACCTGCATGAAAAAGACAAATTGAAAATGAGGGAGATGCAATGGAAAAAGAATAAAAAGATGATAAACAGCACCATGAACAATTCATTGAGTCAAAAAATGTTTGCGGTCCCATTCAATCTTAATGCCTGTAGGGTGTATAGTGTTCATGGTGTAAATCCAATATATCTCTCTCACATTCAATGTATTCTGTCTCACCCCCCACCCCCCCGGGGTGAACTGGTATATGTTCTATAACATGAAATGAAAAATTCTTAATCCCGCCCAAAGGACATTGAGAGAAATGACGTGATACTGGATGTGTAAGATCATTTTTGATAATAAGTCTTACATGTTCCTGTATCCTAAGCCGAAGTGGTCTAATAGTACGACCAACATAAGATTTTTTGCAACCACATTGTAGATGATAAATAACGTAGCTAGTATAGCAATTAATAAAAGTGTTAATACGAACATTCTTATTATCAATCAGCATGGTTTTAGTAGTTCTAGCATATCTACAAATAGAACACCTTCCACATGGAAAAAACTTTTTGGAATACAGTAGAGGCAACTCTTATTCGAACAAAAACCAGTGGCTAATTCCCCAAAAGACCCAGGAAACACCCAGGTACATTCTGAATACATGCCTTAAACTTTCCTTAAAGCCCCAGCATTTCTGCATTGATTAATGGCCTATCAGATTAACAGCGGGGGTCCCTGGCAGTCCCATTCAAACTGAATTGGACTGCCAGGGATCCCTGCTGTGTTAATCCTATGGGTCGTTAGTCAATGCAGAAATGCCTTAAACGTGCCTCACACTAGCCCAGAACATACCCAGAATGTAACCCGGCTAGTTTACGGCAAATGTTCGAATAAACGTTGCCTCTACTGTACCTCTAATTTGGGAATCTCTAGAAGTGGAACTAAATAAACAAGGTGAAAGATGACCTGCCAATGTCTTGGCTTTTTTGTACACAATTCTAGGGCCACTCTGTATAATAGGGGCAATATCTTTATCTAATGTAAGAATCTTCCAATGTTTAAGGAAGATTTCACGAATGGTTTGTGATTGTCTATTGAATGTCGATATAAATAAAAGGACATGAAAGATCATTATCAGAATAACTCTGTAATCTTTTTTTTTATTCCTATAGCGTTTATTTATAATCAAGTCTTTCCTATTAAGGGAATCTGCATGATCAAATGCTGCCTAGTGAGGGTAGTGGCGGAGCTTAATTCTTGGAGGTCTGCGCTTAGGACCCCCGCTCCCTACCACATATTGGCCCCCTTCCCGAGGTATCATACTATGTTTGCACACTGTGAGCCCCATGCCCTTTCTACATGCTTATGACTACAGTGGATTTGGTCCTGCGGCAGAACTGATACATTTATTTCTCATTGTTGCAGTGCTGCTGCTTGTCATTTTGTAGCACTGGTTTTTGGATACTTTCTCCACTCACATACACTGTTGCAGGCCAAAAGAAGAGGTTAGAGAGAGAAAGCGGGAAGCCCAAGGGAGAGGGGGGTCATCAATGTGGCAGTTGAAGTCCCCAAGGAGAAGAACAGGGGAGTCTGAGGAGAGAAAGAGCCAGGATTCAAAGTGAGAGAGAGAGGCAGATGGGGGATGAGTAGAAGAAGGTGGTCAATAGATGACCACCACGTGGACAGGGAGGGGAGAGAAGATCTGGACAGTGAGCCTCAAATGAGGAAAAAGCAAGAGAGGGAGGAATAGGAAGGGTTCGGTAACGGCAGAGAGGAGGAACCCCACGTCTCCACCCCTGCCATCAGGGCGCAGAGTGTGGGAGAAAGAATGGCCATCATAAGAGAGGGCAGCTTCCAGAGCAGAGTCAGACTGAGTGAGCCAGGTCTCAGTTATAGCAAATAGGAGCAGAGAGTGAGAGAAAAAGAAGTCATGCACAGAGAGGAATTTGTTCGAATGGGAGCGAGCATTCCAAATGGCACAGGAGACAGGGAGAGTGGAGGGTGGCAGGGGATGGATATGAGGTTGGAGGGGTTGACACGAGAAGGAGCAGAAGTTGCATTTGGCAGGCGAGGACGAGAGCATGTAGAAACAAGACAGGGACCAGGATTGGGAGAGAGATCCCCAGAAGCATGGATAGAAATAGAATATGTGAGGATGATTTGTAGGTGTGTGTTTTAGTGCAGGGGATATAGCTGTGTTGTAACAGAGGGTGCAGGTAAGAAAAGAGTTCATATGAACTGAGAAGTGGCGAAGGAAGGAGAGATGGAGATATATGAATAGAGTTAAAGACATAATGAGGCTGGTAGAAAGAAGTGCATAATTTGAAAAGAATTGAGGCCATAGCAAGTAGAATAACTTTTCTCCCCATTCACCGTCTTCCACATGTGTACATATGCATTATTTGATCCAGGTTGTCATTTTTAATGAATTACGCAAGGATCAGTTTTTTAGTGCATCCTATTAGTAGTCTTGGTTTCTAAGTGCTTTTTATAGAGATTGTTTTCAATGTTTGATAAGCTTTAGGGTAGCACCTGAGTTATTATGGCTTATTTCAGAGGTGCACAATCTTTTTCCCCTGCGCCCCACTGCCGGCTCTCCTCCCCTCCTCGCGCCACCCCTGCTTATGCTGCGGTCCCAGTCACCGCCACAGCGCACGGCTCGGCGTGCGCTGTGCTATCAAGCCCCGCCCCTCCAGTCCGGCCGGTCCCAGTCCCTACCTTGTCGCGCACCTTTCCCAAGCGGTGCGCGACAGGTTTTCAGGGAGGCAGGGGAATTTGACCTCGACATCTGCGACTGGGGCCGCAGGACGTCATGGCCACGCCCCCGCAAACTTACAGCCACGCCCCCTCCCGTCGTAAACCTTCCCTCTCACCGCAGATCGCGGTGTAGCGCTGTGCACGCGCCGCCCCCCGCCGGGCGCGCGTGTCACAGTGAAGACTGGGGACTTACCCTTACCTTGGCTCCTGTGTTCTGACGTCTGACCTCCACGTTGCCATGGCAACGTGTCTCCAGAAGCCGTCTGAGCCAAGGCAAGTGAAGTTTAAAGAGGCCTTCGCCACTACTCCGGCATTTAATTTAAATGCCTTCAGGAAGCGCACAAGGCCTTTCTAAATCCCGCATGCCTGCCAGTTGCACACCCCTGGCTTATATCACTTATTTCATTTAATGAATATATTCATGAGTGCAGGACATCTGTGTGTTGTTTGTATATGTATATATGCATGTGTGTATATGTATGTGTATGTGTATGTATATATATATATATATATATATATATATATATATATATATATATATATATATATATATATATATATATATATATATATATATATATATATATATATATATATATATATATATATATATATATATATATATATATATATATATATATATTTTTTTTTTTTTTTTTTTTTTTTTTTTTTGCTATGATTTATTAAGATTTATTCTTAAATGCAATGTGTACCTTAGAGAAGTGTGGTATCAGAATATTCTTTTTCTTCGCACCTTTTCTTTTAAATGTTTGTTTATGTACAAGAACACCCTTTTCCCAAGCATTTGTCACCTTAGCACCATCTTTTTACAGTTTGACTTTATATAGTTCCTAAATGCCTGATTTAAGACAAATTCTGAAGGAATTGGTGGGAGGAAAATCTAAGCCGTGATGTGGAAATTACAAAGTGCGGCATTTCTGAATATGTGCTGCAGGGATTGGCACAATGGTGTAAATACAAAGAAATATATTTTCATCTGCTGTTTGCTCATTGTTTCATTTGTAATTCATAGTTACTCTAAGGAATGCAGCCGAGCTCCTGGAGTTTGCTTCTTTGTACAATGCTGAGCAGCTGAAACTGTCTTGCTTCCAGTTTATAGGACAGAACATGGCGGCTCTACTGGAAGCGAGGTAGGGAGGAGCATTATATCTAGGAATTACCTTACAGCTAATTGAAGTGCATGAACCATAAGGTATTTATGGAATAGCACTGCTTACTAAATGTGGCCGTGAATTCTTTGTGTGACAAATAGTACAAGATACATTGGTAGCTTCTGCCTGGTTATCACTAATGAATACACATTGTAATATAAGAATTACAAATCCAGTGTAAATGATGTAAACTTCAATATAAATTATGGTATAAAGTATGGAATGTATCTGAAAAATTCTCTTGGTGGTTTTGCTTAGTACTTATGAGAAAATAGTGTAGGGAGTATAATTTTCCTATTTTGCCTGCCAATAACAGGTGTATAACAGTCTCCTGCATTGTTTGGTACACCCTTTAATGCAATTTTGTGTTAACTTGTAGGTCTTTGGATGTATTAAGTGATGATGTTTTGAAGGATATGTCAAACGCGTATAGACAAATGGTAAGTGACATAGTTATATAGTAGATGAGGTTGAAAAAAAAACATATGTCCAAGTTCAACCTATGCTAAATTTAGACGACATACTTAAACTATATTTGTATTTACAGTATTTGTGTCCAGAGGAAGGCAAACAAAAAACCCCAATGATGTCTCATAAGGAAGAAAATAAATTCATTCCTGACTCCTAATAATGGCAATCAGATTACTCCCAGTCTCAACATCCTTCCCATGTTTACTTATTTGGTATATACCTGTATACCACTCTCTTCTAAAAAGATGTCCAACCTTTTAAAAAATATATCTATTGTATCTACCATCACAGTCTCCATTGGTAATTATACTAACCATGATAACTAAAATTTAAAAGCCTATCAAAAGATAAATGCAGCATCCATAGTGCAATATTTATTGGCAGAAAAAGGGATGCACTCACAAGCAAAAAAAGATGTCTATTCTTTTATTAAAGATCTCCATTGTATCTGCCATCACAGTCTCCATGGGTAATGAATTCCACATTTTAACTGTACATACTGTAAAGAACCCTTTCCTTTGTTGCTGGTGAAGTCTCCTTTCCTTCAACCTTAGGGCATGACCCTATGTAATTTGTACTACCCTTGGGATGAATAGTTCTTTTGAAAGTTCCTTGTATCGCCCCTGAATATATTTGTATATAGTTATCATATCCCCTCTTAGACGCCTCTTTTCTAATGGAAACAAATCTAATTTAGCTAGAGACTCCTCAGAAATCAGATTTTTCTTCCACTTTATTAATGTGGTGGCTCTTCTCTTCACTTTTTTTCTAGTTCCATAATGTCTTTTTTATGGTGTGGTGCCCAAAATTGTACTCCATATTCAAGGTGTGGTCTTACTAATGCTTTATATATAGATGGGCATAATTATGCTTCCCTTCATTCCCCGTTTAATGCAAGAAAAGATCTTGTTTGCCTTTACAGCTACTGCATGACTTTGGGCACTATTGCTAAACCTACTGTCTACAAGCACTCTTAAATCCTTCTCCATAAAAGATTCACCTAATTTTTCCCCATTTAATTTGTAAGTCGCCTGTTTATTATTGTCTCTCAAATGCCTAACCTTTCATTTATCTGTATTAACCCTCATCTGCCATTTACCTGCCCAAGTTTCCAGTCTCTCCAAGTCGTCCTGGAGAGAAATTACATTCTGCTCTGATTTTTACTACCGTACATAATTTAGAATCATCAGCAAAAATGGAGACTTTGCTCTCGATGCCAACCTCAAGGTCATTAATAAACAAGTTAAAACGCAACGGTCCCAGTACAGATCCCTGATGTACTCCACTCACAGCTTTAACTCAACCTGAAAAAGTTTGGGGTGTATTGTTATGTGTAATATTGCCACAGCTTGTTAAGATGATGTGAATGCCGTGGGTCTGAGTTGCATCTTTGCTGGTGGCTGCAGTAGTCTTTTCTCAGTTGTTGCACCTCAGATGAAACAAATAAAATGTGTATAAGGTATGGATCACGTTATAACTTTCATGTCTACATTTGAGAAGCTACTGAAGGTATATTAATTTATGAACCAAGCACTCAAGAAGTAGAAAATGTTACTTGTATGAGAAGTGTAACTTTATTACAGTAATATCTGCTATACTGTATGGTAACACCACAACATTTTTTTTTTAAACTAAAATACAGATTACAGCCATGGATACTAGAATGATCACACCATACCTAGATTGTCCAGACATCAGTATTTTAGATTCAGAAGATGGAGAAAGCCTCACCTCTGTCAGGGATGATATATTGTCCGAGCAAGCTACTCAGTAAGTTGTTTCTTTTTAGTAATATACCCCACAGTCTTTCATTGGTTTTCATTCATATATAGCTATAATTGAACTACTTTGTGTTATAGGGACCACAAACATCCATGTCATATACATTGAAAATATTAAATAAGTACCTGACCTTTATGGCAGGCCCCTCCAGCTATGAAGAGTTATGAATTTTAATATTGGAATTCTGCTTTTTCATCAAAAGCTCAGGTGATTTGATTTGGCGATTTGTAAGCCCATATATGACCATTTACGAAAATTCTTATATTAAACACCCCAAAGCATTTATTTGCTCTCTGGAGTATGACATTTGATGGCATTTGTTGACCTCTATAAATTGCAGTGTTGAATTTTGAATGGTTATATTAGTTTCTGTGCTGACACATCAGTGTTGGCTTTCAACTATTCCCGTGCTTGGGACAGGTGGGGGCGGGGGAAGCTGCTTTAAAATTGGGTAATGCTTTTGTTGTGCTTTCATTATTTTTGTAATTGTAATGTTTGCATGCACACTAGGAAAGAAATCCATTGATTCCTTCGCATGGGGCCCGCTTTAAGAATTGTACTAGTGCAATATTTATATATCAATTCCTGTATATTTCACGGTTATCTTAACTTCAATGTGTTGGCTTTTACCACCTCTGTTGGGAGACTACTCCATGAATTCAGCACTTTTTCTATTAAGTACCTCTGCAGATTTCCCCCTTACTCCCAACTCCTATCTTTGGGACATGACATTTCTTCTTCTAGCATTGAGAAATGCTTGATGAGCCTCAATGTTTTAGACCAGTGTTTCTCAACCTCGGCCCTGGTGTGTCGCGGCCATCTGCTAAGGATGCCGTTGGGCTCAAGGAAAAAAAACTGGTGGCTGCTCAGCAAGCGTGACCTGCACTGTCTGGAGACATATCGACTGTGAACCGCCTCTACTCAGCTTGGCCCAGAGGAGAGAGAGAGAAGGCAGATAACCTCCCTGCCTCCAGACACAGCATGACGCACGCCCTGAGTGGCTGCCATGTTTTAGGTGTGTGGGCAGTGGTGTTTGAGTGTACGTATGGAGTATGAGAAGTGGGTTGAATATGGAATGTGTGATAAAGGGGAAGAGTGCTGTATGAGAAAGGGGGAACAAATTGAATAATGGAGCATTGAGAATAGGGGTGAGTATGAAGTGTGAGAAAGGGGGTGAATGTGGAATGTGTCAGAAAAATTGTGTATGTTTGAGTGAAGTCTAATAAACAGGGATGTACCCCAGATTGAAACCACCTCATGCTCAAAAAAGTTGAGAACAATCGTTTTAGAAGATGAAAAGTAAGGCGCGTGTGATCATACTCTATAACACTACTGTGTAGTAGGGGGAGGTGTAAATACCCAGTTATTAACTCAGGTTGAAACTAGTCTTCTCGCGCTATATTATCTTAACAATTGAAATCTTAGTTTTATTTCATGGCATGTCTTATTATCGGATGCCATACGAGTTTGTGAAGGTTTTTTTTCTTAGTAGCAGTATTGTTTAAAGCATTGGAATCAGTGCCTGTTGCTTCAGTTTTGGCTATGAAATACATTTTTAAAAAGAGGGCACTGTTGGAAAATGGAGGAGTGCGTCACAATTATCAGTCCATTCGCATGCGTTAAGGCAGGGGTTCGGGAAGTTCAAAGTTTAGAAACTAAAGAGCAAGAAGCATCACAATTTTCTGATTACTGTAAGTCCTTATAATTACAGTATTTGTGCAACTCTAATTTAAGAGATTCATGATTAGTGTGTAGTACGTTTTCGCATCAATCTATGTGAGACTTTCTCTGTTCTCTCAATGATGTTGTCCTAATTAGCTGTTCTCTGTGCAAAGTGCCTTACCTTTTTCAATTTCATCTTGACTGTTGATTGATTTGTGAAATTATCCAGTAGATTTATGTTTTTGGAGAAATATTCAGTTAAAAGCATTATTGTAGGTACTCTTAAATTACATTTCCCCACTTGGCATTGCAGATTTGGATTTACATGAATATGAATGTATCTTAACATTTATATTCGTTATATTTAGTGTCCAAGTGATATTTACTTTATTGCATCTTCAATATATGATTCTAAGTGTGGACTTTGCATGGTATTATTTTATTATAAAAAGGACAACATGTATAACATTTTAGACCTTTTTAAATGCACATTAGATATTTTCAGCAGAGAAATAAAAGAAATGGTCAATAGGATAAATATTTATAACCATGTTTTCCGATTTCACATTCCAAAGAGTCTTTGGAGATCAAAATCTGATTCATTTTAGCAGGACCATACTTGTAACATCTGTCCATTAATTTAGGAACACGCACAGCCTCTGTAAACTCAGAACCCAATCCCACTAAATTATATATATTTGTGTCAAAAGGAGTGCTACTAGTCTTGTAACCTAATGTGTAGAACAAAATACAAAAAGCCGCAATGCCACATCCAACATGACAAATTATATAGTTAAATACTTATCTGCTTTCCTTCTCATAAGCAAGGGTCATTTAGGCCCAAGTTTTCATTGAGTTCTTGTCAATACTTTATAAAGAAACTTACTTGAATTGAATCAACATTGCAGCATATCTACAAAATGTCTGTTATGGTTCTGTATTTACAGGGAAGCAACTTTAAAAAAAGCTAAAACAAAGACCAAAAAGAAGCCAAGAAAGCGATCAGACAGCTCTGGAGGATACAACCTTTCTGACATCATTCAGAGCCCCCCTGCAACAGGTCTCTTATGAAAAGCAGTACTTACTATTTGTCCTATACATTTTACCATAAGATATGTATGTGTTTGTATATATATATATATATATATATATATATATTTATATATATATATATATACACAAGGCGGATCCGCTTATAACACGGTCTGAGTGTCACTCCCGATTTAAACATTCAATGCTTTATTGCTAACTGACAAACACACACACACCCCTACACCATGTGGGAATTGAACATGAATACATGTGTCCGAAAGGTGTCCCATGAGATAGCGCAGCTGCCATGTTATGCTTTGCTTCCATTTTCTGTTTTTCCTGTTGTCACGGTAGTACACGCAAGAAACCCACGCCTATCTGAAAGAACCATAAGGTTCTTACGCTGTGCTGGAAGGTGTCTTACT
Source organism: Ascaphus truei (assembly GCF_040206685.1). NCBI lineage: Eukaryota > Metazoa > Chordata > Amphibia > Anura > Ascaphidae > Ascaphus > Ascaphus truei. Next base: position 317,652,578 of record NC_134486.1, read on the forward strand.
TATTTATAAAATCATTTATATAGCACCCTTATCCAGGGCGCTATACATTAGTTAGTAAAACAAAGTTGTAGTTACATACAGATTAGATTATAGGGTAATTGCTAAGATATCTTTGTGGTGAGCAGGGGTGGGAACTTTATGATCGGGCTATGGGCTAGGTGCATTGAGAACTTGCTTTGTTGGTGGGCAGGGGTTGGGGTCTCTGGATTTAGTCTTGTCGGTGGCATAGTGATGGGTCTAACTGGAGACAAGAGGCAATTGGATCGGTGAGGTGGGTGACTTGGGGTTTTGGAAAGATTAGGAAGGGGAGAAGGTAGGGGAGATCATGGGCATTGGGGAGGATGGGGTGAGGGAGGAGATGGGATTAGAGGTTAATGGGACCATTGAATGTGATAAATTTTGTGTTAGCTTCTGAAGATAGGGTGGTGGCAGATTGGATGTGGTGGGGGAGCTTGTTCCAGTAGAGGGGGACAAGTAAGGCAAATGATTGGAATTGAGAGGAGGCACTGGGGTGGGGGGAATTAGTAAGGGTTGTGGCAGTCGGGGAGCTAAGAGGATGGGAAGAAGCGTAGCGAGAGATGAGTGCTGAAAGGGGCGGCAAGACCATGGAGAAATGTGTAGACCAGGGTGAGTATTTGAAGAAGTAACGTGGAGATTGAAGAAGGAACAGGGAGATTGAGAAGTTTACGGGCTGTAGCATTTTCGATTTGTTGGAGGAGTAGAGGGGGAGACAGAGGAGCAGGGAATTACAGTAGTCGAGACAGGTGAAGATGGGGGAGCGGATGAGCAGTTTGGCAGAGGACAGAAATTAGTGGACACATTTTTCCTATGTTGTATAGGTGGTTGCAACAGGTGTCAGTGATGGAGGTGATGTGTTGGGCAAAGAGGAGGGAAGGGTTAAAGGTGACTCCAAGGTTGCGAGCAGAGAGGGAGATGGGAAGGATGAAAGGTAGGAGGAAGCAGGAAAGTAGAGTACTTCAGTCTTAGCTGGGTTAATTTGTAGGAAGTGGGGAGGACATCAAGGAGGAAATGACAGAAAGGCAGGCAGAGAGGGTGAGAATAGCGAGAAGGAGAGGTAGATTTGGATGTCGCCTGCAAACAAATGGACATTGAATCCATGGGAGGAAATGAGGTGAAATAGGGAGGCAGTGTAGAGGGAAAAGAGGAGAGGACCAAGGACGGAGCCTTGGGGCACACCCACTTAGAGGCTGGTGGGTTGAGAGGATGAATTGTTGAACGTGACGGAGTAGGAGCGGAGGGAGAGATGGGATGAGAGGACGTTGTCAGTGATGCCAAGGTTGGTGAGGGTGGAGATGAGTGAGGTGATGGTCGGTGTCAAAGGCTGGAGAGGTTGATGAGGCTGGAGGAGAGTTTTGAGTGTCAAGCTTGGGAGAGAACGTTGTGTATAGCGAGGAGGGCAATTTTAGTAGTGTGAGAGATGGATGCCAGACTGGACAGTGGGAAGGAGGGAAGGGGATTTGTTGAAGTTAGAGCATTGGTTGTTTTGTATTTTCACAGCAGCAAGAAACGTTTATTATGAAGATTTTATTTACGTTCACAAATAGCAGATATATGGCGACATCAAATAATTAGATTATTCTGCTTGAAATGTCCTGTCAGATTCCTCTCCTGGTGTTATCCTGTCTGCCTTATCCAACTAAACCTGCCAGTATTTATCAGGAGAATATCCATTAGTCAGTCTTTCCTACTCCGAACATAATGACCGAATATGGTATTACCATGTGTCCTGCTTAACACTGATGTAATTGCTCCTTATGTACGTATAAGGAACTACCCTAGTTATTATCAGATTTGATTGCATCAGCTTTTCTGTTTAGTTTTCAATAGTAGCTATCTATCATTTGCTGGCGCCTCCACAGATAACCCGACAAAGCAGAGACCCAACTATAACTCATCTCTCCTATGTAATAAGATCTACAGAACATTCTTTGCCAATCAGAATAATTCATGTGTGACATCTGTTCCCAACCAAGCCTAATTACAATATAATAAATATGAATATTAATGAAAATCTTAGTTGTGAATGATGCACTCGAGGAGTTTGGAAGGAGTGAGATTGAGTGAACGTTGAAGGGGAGGGCAGGGTCGAGAGATGTTTTTTTGAGAAGCGGGATGACTTCCGCAGTTTGGAAGGAGTCTGGGTATTGTCCGCTGGATAGGGAGAGGTTGAAGGAGGAGGAAGTGTAGGGGAGGAGGTAGTGTGGAATGAGGTCAGAAGGAGATGTGGGGGGGATAAGAGCGTTTAATGATTGAGAGATCATCATCAGAAGGACTGCGATGGGGTGGTGGATAGGGGGGCAGCAGTGGGGAAGGTATTTTACTGCTCTGTAATCATGTTCTCATTAAACAGGATTGTTGTCTTTTTCTACATCAGATTGATAAAACAGGTTCAAATGTGTAATCTTTTCCTTTCTATTTACCTCTTCTTTTTTTTTTCTTTTCTTTCTTTTAATTATTATTCAGGTTTAGTAAAGTCAGAAAAGACCAACTCTATAGAATCACTTCAGGACTTGCTTGCATCTGATTCTGAAGGAAGCTTTGCAGGAGCAGGTAGCCCCAGAGATCTACAATCTCCAGACCTCATTGCAGAATTTACTCCTGATAAAGATGAGGTTTGTCACTATACTGAATTCTCACTGATCTCTTACAGCAGGGTTGGCCAACCTAGTTGGGAGTCTGAGCCAGAATTTACCAGTGTCATTGTTAAGGGGCCACAATAATATCAAATCAAATTAATACCTGTATACACTGATACAGAGCAATGCCCGACCGTGTCAGTGTGTTGTGCCATCCGGCTGTGCTCTGTGTCAGTGTGTAGTGCAGCTGGCTAGATTCTCTTGTCAGTGAATAGTGCCCAAAAAAGAAAAATGTGAAAAGGCGCTCCTAAATTGGAGTACAAATGTGCTAGAATAATAATGATATACAATGTTAGGAAATAAACCTATATATGTGCTCTATGATAATAGTGACAACACAAGTTTAAATGTTCAGTGATAACACAAAATAAGTGCTCAGTGAATAAAGTGAAATGAAAACCCTGTAAAGGATGGTTCTGAGTCCTCCTCAATGGAATAGTGTAGCAGTGGTGTTGGGAAGCACAGATATCACCATACATAAAAACACAATAGTGCAGATAATCTTTCAGCAGGGGTTAATTACTACCGATCTATGAGATGGGAACTCACATTCAATTAGCAGAATAAAGGCATTTTCAGAAAACTCTGTTTGGTGGGTTGAAGTTTTTACCTGGTGAATACTGGGTAGGTGGATCTCAGTGTGTGTTTGTCTGCTGGTCCGTCATTTGATGCAGTAATCGCAGTAAAAGCAGAGACAAACCATAGTGCGATCTGTGCCACAAACACGTTTATAAACAAGAAATATAAATTACAAACTTACATAAGTCAAGTCCCTTGTGGGCATGTAAAACTAAAGATGTATGTAAGAACTCCCGAGTTCCCGCTGCCATCCGCAGCAGTCCGTGATCTGGCGTCTCCCTGCCTACGACACTTCCGGTGTCGACGTCCGGTGGTCAGATGATGGAACGACAGGACGCTATGTGGATCAAGACAGGTAGCTTGTGATGGATGCCCGGAAGACGGTGTTGACTATGCGTTTCGCCCCAAAATTGGCTTCGTTAGGAGTCATGGCGAAAGATGACTCCTGACGAAGCCAATTTTGGGGCAAAACGCGTACAGTCAACACTGTTTGCTGGGAATCAATCGCAAGCTGCCTTTCTTGATCCACGTGGCGTCCCGTCGTTCCATCATCCGACCACCGGACGTGTTGACTCCAGAAGTAGCATAGGCAGGGAGACGCCGGATCACGGACGGCTGCAGATGCCAGCGGGAACTCGGAATTCCTATATACATCTTTAGTTCTACATGCCCACACAGACTTGACTTACGTTAGTTTGTAATTTATATTTCTTGTTTATAAACGTGTTTGTGGTACAGATTGCACTATGGTTTGTCTCTGCTTTTACTAATATTGCTGCATCAAATGACGGGCCAGCAGACATCAAACACACACTGAGATCCATCTACCCAGTATTCACCGGAGATATACTTCAACTCACCAAACATAATTTTCTGAAAATGCCTTTATTCTGCTAATTGAATGTGAGTTCCCATCTCCTAGATTGTCGGCAGTAATTAACCCCTGCTGAAAGATTATCTGCACTATTGTGTTTTATGTTTTTTATGTATGGTGATATCTGCGCTCCCCAACACCACTGCTACACTAGTGAATAGTGCCATCAGGTTATACTCCATGCTATACATTGACCGGGGGTGTATAAGCTGACAAGGTTATGCACTTAGTGTAAATGTATAGTTCGAAGTATAACCTGATGGCACTTTTCACTGACTGAGAATGTAGCCAGCGGCACTACACACTGACCAGACATAACCTGACGGCACTACACACTGACACGGGATATAACCTGACACAGAGTACAGTCGGGGCAAAGGGGGTCAAACGTGGGAGCGGGGAAAGAGGGGGTGACGCATGACCAAGGGGGAAATAGGGGGTGACATATGGGGAGGGGGTATCGCAGGGGGAAGGAGTGACATGTGGTAGGAGGGAAGAGGGGACAGTGGGGTACATGGAGGAGGTAGTTGGGGTGACAGGAGGAGCAATTGGTTTGTCAGAATCCTTAAAAGAAGCCAGAGAAGAAGCTTTGCAGTCCCGAGTCAAGCATCCCAGGAACAGAATGACCCATTAAGGAAATGGCATTGGCCCTTGGACTACCTGAGGAAACATATCTAAATGCTCTTGATAGGATTTACTATGGGTCAAAGAAAAAAATCAGAACCGTTAAAGGATTTGATATTTCGCAAATGGAAATATCCAGACTGGAAGAGCAGTACGACGAATAACTTTAATAAGGTGTATCCGTTTAAGATGGAAAATAAGAATGAATGGTACAGTCAACCCAGAGGAGACACTGCAGTATCCAGACTGACTAGGAGAACAACCATGCTCCCTACAGCCGTGGGGTGCGCCCCCCAGGGGGGGCTGGAGAATTGTCTGGGGCGCGGGAGGTTGCAGAGGCCTCTGCAACAATAAAACGTACCGGGATTCAGACGCTGTGACACGTCTCCATGGCAACGCTACGTCACAAGCGTCAAATGACTGCGGGTCACGTGACCCCAGAGCATCATTTGACGCAGCTGTCAGGTAAGGGGGGGCGTTAGCTCCGGAGCAGGCAGACAGGGGGGCGCAGCAGGAAAAGTTTGCGCTCCCCTGCCCTAGAGGATGCAGCATCTTTCAGAAATCCTATAAACAAAAGGATAGATGGTCTGCTAAAAAGTTTGTATTCTACAATAGGAGCATCCTTCAAGCCCATGATTACATTAGCTTGCCTGGTAAGAACTATGAGAGCTATATCTGGTTCTCCAATATTCAAGAGGCAATTGAAGCAGGAACATCATGACGCAAAAGACTTAAAGACTGCACTATCATGTCAGTCACTGGATTTTCTCTGTAACACTTGGTTTGATACAAACAGATTACTTGTCAGATTTTCTACAATCTCTGTAGCCATACGCAGAGCTCTCTGGCTCAAACCCTGGGGTGTGGATTTCTCTTCAAAGAATACGTTGATTTCTATTCCCTGCCTTGGAAAAGCGCCTTTTGTTCCAGAACTGGAAACCATAATCACCAGTCACAGGTGGGAAGGGAACATTCCTACCTCAAGATATGACACGTTTTATTACATCATCCATAGGTCAGGGACAGTATTTTCACAGATCATTCAAGTGACCAAGACCACCTATCAAACAGGAAGGCAGCTCATCTAGAACGTTAGAGGAAGACAAAGTTATGGAGCAAGTCAGTCCTTGTCCAGGAATCCCTCTTTCTGAGATTCAGCGGATACCTTTCTTGAACACTGTAGCAGACTAATAATGAATATAGTTAACAAAATTGTTATTTATAATAAAAATGTACTTTTAATATAATTTGTACACCTTGTACCATAAAATAATTAACACTGACACTACTTATAGAGTCTTAAGTGTTTTCGGTAACGTAAAAAGATACCCCCACGGGCGGACATTGTGTCTCCTAACTGGGAGATCATTGATATAGCTCTACTGTAGATACCAGGTATAACTTCAATGTACTTGTTACCAGAGCCCACATACGGCTGTCCAGCTCAGGTATGTAAAGCCATTGTTGGTGTGTTAGAGCGCGCTAGTAGTGCTAATGAGCTCAATTGACTCCAATCTCTATAGTAAATAGGTCTTGTATTGAATTTTCATAAATAGCAGAGAGCTCTAACTGGCTCTTTACCTACAGCTTAGTGGGTGTGTATACCACCCTGAACAGCTGTTTAATTCCAGAACAATATTCAGACTCTTAAGGTGCTCACCCACAGAGCCACCATGTATTAGCAGGCTCAGGGGAAGGTAATCTAGCTGGTATAGTGGTTAATTGATAGAATGCACTGTGTGCAAGTGAGCTCACGCTGGCTCCTATTTGTGGACTGGATGCATTCTGCGATATAGAGCTCTAACTGGCTCCAAAGACTAAATTGCCATATGTGCAGATAAACTTTAACTGGCTAATTATAGAAGTATCCAAGGTCAAATGGGGTCAAGGGTTCTATTCTACCCGCTTCATGGTACCAAAGAAAGAGGACTCCTCTCATCCAGTACTCGATCTGAAGGATGGACAAATTAATCAAGAAGACACACTTCAAGCTGAAATCCATCAGATCTATCATAATGCCAGGAAATTATTTATTTTTTTAGCAGCTGTAGACCTCAAGAATGTTCATCTACATATAACCATCCAGTACACATTAAAAATTCCTCAGAATCATGAATTGGCATGATCAGTTCACAAATCTTCCCTTTTGGCCTTTCAACGGCCTCTCGGGTATTCACAAAGATGTTGGCGGTCACTGTGGCCCACATCAGACAGCAAAACATATTTGTTATTCCATATCTGGACGATATCCTGGTAGGAGCCAGATCCACAGAAAAAGCAGACTAGCATGTTTGCTCAATCATTCACGGATCGTTGGTCAACTACAAAAAGTGCAGACTTACCACGTCACAGAGGCTGAGATTTTTGGGGATGCAGTTAAATACTGTAACAGCAAGTGTGTTTCTACTAGCAGAAAAGAAAGGTAGAATAAGGCATTTATGCAGAAAAATTAGGCGTAAGGTATCCTACAGCACAACAATACGTTACACTCTTGAGAGACAGTGGCTTCCATAGAGGCAGTACCCTGATGTTATTGCTGATCAGTGATGTCATTTGTGAATTGTATCAAAACATAAACAAAATGCATATCAAACAGACAACTTCTCAAAATATATACTGTAGTAGATAACTTATTTTTCTTGTTATGTGATCATATCTATGTATTTGAGCTTGGCTGGACGTATTGTACAACTGACCTGAGGCAGGCATAGGAGGGGCTTATAAGGCCTCAAACATGTCAAAAATGTCCGTTTCCTATAGACCAATAGGTTGTGTCCTCCTATTGAACGATGCTAGTAGCCATATTGAATTCTACATGGGAAGAACGGGCACACAAAAACGTTAATTATCTCACGGAACTTGGGGTACATAACCCCCCAGTTCCAAATATGTAAAACAAATTCAATAACCTTTCTAGCTGGATTGCAGCTTTAAACAATTGCAGTTACTGTATACTTACAGTAAACATTTGGCAGTTTCTGTATCTTTGTAAAATAAGTCTCCATTTTCAAAGGGACTGTGAATGAAGGGGGTTCATGTCACCACTATCCTTCCTTCTACCCATCAGAGGGCCAATCATAAGGGGGTGGAGAGAGGATATAGGAAATGAAACCTTTTTTGAGCTTAACATGTTTGCAAAACCAAGTTTAAAAAAAATTAAGTTCTTATAAAGTAGGTGTTTTGTTTCTAAAAAAATAATTCTGTTTCCTAGTTTATACAACATAAACATGTCCCTGCCATTAACTCCTTGTAGGATTGGGAGGCACAGAATCTTGATCTATACAGTACCTTTTTCTTGAGATACTGTAGATATAAAATATTTTAAGCAACAGGGAATGTAATAATTTTGACGCCCTTATGTTTTCTTTCTTAGGCAAAAGATAAAGGTCTTGTTGTAAGTACCAGTACTCCGCCAGCTGTAGTGAGTGGAACTTCCTGTAAGATGCCAAAACCTAAAGCTTCTTCTCCAGAAGCTATCCCAAGTACCAGAATTACTTCTGCCAGCTCTCCTAATTGGGTCACTGTGTCTTTCAGGTATTTGTGAATATAAGAAGTCTTCAGAGGCTTCTTCTTTAAACATTTTGTAATTATGGAATATATACTGTATATAGGAATGTCTTGAAGCGATAAGGTGTTTGTTCTTTAAGATGAAAGTCTATTTCTTTCTCTAGTTCTCATCTTGTACAAACTGTAGGAATGGCTTTCTGAGGGCCTCTGGTATCAAACATTCTCCAGAGTGTTTAAAAAAAAATTTCGGTGGTATCTTAAAAAAGTTATATCTTGAAAGGTACCTTCTTTGAACTGTCAGACTTCCATAGTTGCTTTTTGCATTTCTGTCAACCAGCACTAAGGCCTCTCATCTTTAATGGAAAGTCAGACAAACTGTTATTTGGATCTTTCTCCTCACAGGTAAACTTCAGCAGTCAGGGTGCTCCAAAGGAGTTATGTCTCTGTTCTCGGAATCCTATTTCTGTGTTTAACTGATCCCTCGGAATCTTTACCATTAAAGTCTATCAAGCTAACGTTGACTGTACCAGAATGGTCACCATTCTGCCATACATATGGAACATATGCCTTTTCTTTGGGGTATTACATCATGCCACAGCGTATGTTGGTATATTTGGTCTGAAAGACTACAGGAGCTGTGGGTGGGCTTTAAATTAGTCATACAAAGTAATAATCCCTAATGAATATCTGAAAAATACAGTTTAAAAACACAGTACCCTGCACAGTACCCTGCGCAGTCCGCTCACCAAAAAAAAAATGCACACTAACGTTCCAGATGAAAAAATATATATATATTGTATTGTATGTCTTTATTGTATTGTATGTCTTTATTTATATAGCGCAATAAATGTACATAGCGCATCATAGTAGTAATACATGTGGTAATCAAATAAATAACAGATAATATAAATAACAAATCATGGGAATAAGTGCTTTAGACATAAAAGTAATGTTAAGGAAGAGGAGTCCCTTCTCCGAGGAGCTTACAATCTAATTGGTAGGTAGGGAGAACGTACAGAGACAGTAGGAGGGAGTTCTGGTAAGTGCGTCTGCAGGGGTCCAAGCTTTACGTATCATGTGTTCAGAATATCCACAGTGCTATTCATATGCTTCTTTAAGCAAGTGTGTCTTAAAGTGTGGCTAGAGAGGGTGCTTGTCGGGTACTGAGGGGAAGGGCATTCCATATATTATAGGCCAAAAACATTACAGACTAGACCTGAACATACTAATGCATATTGTGCTCAAGAGATCCTCATCAGAGCCTTGCAGCAGCACATAAATCAATGTGGTGTGTGTATCCTAGGTAAATCAAGTCTCAAAATTGTTTCTCTTTTTTTCTGAATTCAGTCCTGCCAGTCCTCCAGCAATGGATCTCAGAACCATCATGGAAATAGAAGAAAACATACAAAAAGGTGGAGCTACACCAAAGCTGAGTGCTGGGTTGGTTTGGATATTACACTTGTTTTTTTTTTAATGTTCCATGAGTATATTTTAAAACACGTTGTAATGTAGGATCTCCCCACAGTATTTTAAGTGCTTACAAGCTGGTATTCTACATTTGTGATGGGATGAAACGGTTTGGTCTAGATTCAAGGAGTGTTTGTATAGCAGTATCTGTGCAAAGACACTTTACTTAATTGGCATGCTGACCAGTAGATTACACAGTGATGCAATGCTGGGGGAAAAGCATCAAAAAGATTAACCTAAATTGAAAGGTATTTAAAAGGGAAGTACCTTCTATAACTGTGGTGAACTACTATATGGGCAGTGACATCTTTAATTGGTTAAATGCATGTCACAAGTACCCATTATGTGTAAAGTACTGTAATTGTGATGCCATCATAAGTCAACCAGGACAATAAGTATGTTATAAGCACGAAGAAAAACATACTGTAGAAGAAAATAGTGCAATATAATTGTGTGTACACCCAACCTTACACTGATGCGACCCATTAAGGTTGAAACATGTATGTGAGTGGTTTGACTGGCTTTTCATCTAATCCCATGCAGTGATTAAAAGCTGCGTGAACAGCAGAGCATTTGCTTATATGAGTTCCATGTAAATGGATTTCAGGCAAAAGGTGACACGTGTGCTCATTTTCATGTCATTTCCCAGAATCCCTTGCTGCAGTGGAAGCACTGTATGCTAGGTGATAATGGTTGAAAGGCAGGGTTGCAGACCTGTCTAAGACATGTGAATGTGCTCACAAGTGATATTCTTTATTGGCTATAAAACCCTCCACAGCAAAGCAAATATGCAAATGTAAATACAACTATGCTCATCTGCATGTCTTAGGCAGGTCTGCAACCCCGCCTTTCACCATTATCACCCAGCACACAGCACTTCCACTGCAGAAAGGGATTCTGGAGAATGACATGCAAATGAGCACTCAGTGCCACTTTTTGCTTCAAAAACCATTTTTAACATGGTTCCCTATAGGCTTAAGCTTGCTGCATGGTCACAGCTTTGAGCACAGCCAGGGTAAAGGTGCATACCCAGAAAACCCACCCACAGACAGCTGTTTCGACCTTAATGGGTCTCATCAGTGTGGGGTTGGTTAACTGGGTATGCAGAGAAGCTAAAGGATGGGGTTTACCATACTGAGTTAAGTTATGGTGAGTAAAAAAAGTGACAAAAACCCTCCACAGCAAAGCAAATATGCAAATGTAAATACAACTGTATGCTCATTAGCATGTCTTAGGCAGGTCTGCAACCCCGCCTTTCACCATTATCACCCAGCACACAGCTGCAGCAAGGGATTCTGGGAAATGACTTGCAAATGAGCACACAGTGACACTTTTTGCTTCAAAAACCATTTTTAACATGGTTCCCTATAGGCTTAAGCTTGCTGTATGGTCACAGCTTTGAGCACAGCCAGGGAACCAGCCTATAGGGAACCATGTTAAAAATGGTTTTTGAAGCAAAAAGTGGCACTGTGTGCTCATTTGCATGTCATTTCCCAGAATCCCTTGCTGCAGATGAGATGTGTATGAATTAATACAGGTGAGAGCTAGGATATCCAAATGAAATGGGTGATATGATGATAATAATTAAAACACTTTAATAGTACCAAAATGTATAAAACACAGGGTGTTAAAAATACCCCAAAGGGCCAAGCTACAATAAATGAAGCTTGGGTAGTCAACCCTTAAAAAAAGGTGAATGACTAAGGCAGAGATGCCTGACAAAAGTAGGATTGTGAGCCGACTAGTAGGAGGAAGAGAGTTCCTAAGTAAACTCCCCCCTCCCACGACCACTCTACAATTGATATCTATATTAATGACCAATCAGGTAAGTATGTTAAGATAAATACATATATTCATAGGGTCACTGAAATGGGATGCACGATTAATGGGATTAATGGGAGGGGGAGCCTGCTATCCAATCGAAGCGCTGTTTTGCTGAGTGCAGGAGAAGTCCCAGCTGATGTGGGAACAGGGGAGGAAAGCCCTCTGTCCAATAGATGTGATGCGATGGATAGGTGGGCGGAGTTCATGACGTCACCGCTGACACACGCATGCTGGATGAGGAGCCGTCATACCTGTGTTTAAAATTTTTGAAATCACACTTAGTGTAATGCCACAATATTTTACTCTGGTGACTTGGGTTTTTTTTTTTCTTTCTTGAGTTATGTACGACTGCCACTTTAAACGAGGCAATCTTAAGTTTTGCATACAAGCAAAAACAAAACATGATCAAGCACTCGAAAGTATAATATCCCAAAAATGTGAGATCTGGTACCTCCCGCTAGTAATCCAGGGTCCCTTATCCACGAGGAATAATCCTTAGAGCGAAATGCACCAGCTGGACACTCAAACATAATATTTATCAGAACAATATTAAAAACCCAATACCGATGTTTCATTCCAAAAACAGACCTTCGTCAGGGCTTAAATATGAAGTGCAAAAGTGAGACATATATAAATTTATGAAACAATCCGGGTACCCTGCAACCCGGGGGAGGAGGCATTTGTCATCTCTCGAAGCCGCAACAGGAACCAGCGCAGCTAGCACGGATGCAACTACGCCTCCCAGGAAGTAGGCCGGGGCCGTAACTAAGCAACTGCAAATATAAACACTTCGGGTTCCGAAACAGACCATAATAACTTGAGCTACATCTCTAAGGACAACTCGAGCTAATGATTTGGCATAGAAAGATTAAAAACTGTACCAACAACTCGCACCCAAATAATAGTATAGGATTACAACCAAAAGACCAGGTGCATTTTGCATCCAAATGGATGATGCATTTTGTTTGTTAATCACAATGTTGAATTAATGAAGTGGGTTCCTCACCTTTGTTGTAATAAACATAATTGAATATTTTATCTCCTACCTTTTTATATGCCTTTGTTACACAATTCTCAGGTCAAGATTTCCCTCTGCACACAGATTTATGATTCAGGGAAAAAGGCATCCATTTTGACAGCACATTTTCCTACTGAACTTATGTTAATTTTTCTTTCTAATCAGAAGATTTTAACTGGTTATTTCTGCAATCAGTGTTCTGCAACTATTTACATCTACCATCTGCCTATATTATTTGGCAATACTAATGACACTTACTGCAAGCTACAATATATACAATGAAAATAGTTGAATAAATACTATTTTTCCTTTGTTTCATGTTTTACATAGTGATCAGCACCGCACAGTTTGGGTTGTTTATAATCCTTTTGAATATAATTTCCCACAAGTTTCACAATTTAGCATAACACATATTCTGAAGGTGTCTTCTAAAGTAAATAACTGCTGTGTGCGATTATCGTCTGTGCTTTGTCCTTGTCCCAGGTTTTAATGCTATAATGTTTTGTTTTGTAGGGTAGCTAAAACCGCCTCAGGTGGCATGAAGCTTTCTCAGAAGCAAAGGAAAATGATGGTGATGTCTTCAAAGGATAGTAGCACTGGATTTTCTAGTAATGAAAATACTCCAACTAAAGTGGCTTCTTCCACATCTACACATATCAAAAGTACAGGAACAACATGGTAATTAAAGATAAGCTGACAAGGAGTTACTGACTGGAATAGCTTCTAATTGTAAACATAAGACTTGGATTTGTTGTAATACTTTTGCTACTTTGATTTGACATTTAAAGCTTAATTGGCATATGTGTGTATATGAATATATCTCAATTTATATATACATATTGCATTTCATGAGAAAGGCTTATGTATTGGCCAAAACGTTGAGGATTAAAAAAAATACTATATTTTTTTTTTCCAAGTACTGTGTGGACCTGAATTTTTAAATTTTTTGATTAATTTAGTTTCAGATGGACCCAGGCAAGTTGCTCGGTCTGAGGGTGTCACAAACGTTGTATTCTACATATATAAATGTATATTTTTGGTCTGTATCTTGTGTGTGCTTACCCACCCACATACACACACTCGCTGGCAGAAGCTGTGTCCTGTATTAATCCTGTCTGTACATGTATATTTCTGAAAAAAGATGGAAAGTGGCAGTTTCCCATGGATTAAGAAAGTCACAGCATTTAAGAAATCTCCACCTGTTTCAAATAAAATCTTGGCCCTATAAAAGCTCCAATTACCAAATTTAGAAGCGAGCTCAGCCGGTACAAAGCAATAGAATGTACAGTATTGTCAAACAATTCTTTAGTAGGACATTGTTCAAAAATAGCATCACTTTTGTATTTTTGGTATGGAATTTAGTCCGGATGTATTTTTATATACTCACTCTTGTGTTTTTTTTATGCTGAAATTGTATGTTTTGGGTATCTACATTATTGACAATCAGTGGGGTCACTTTGGCGCAGAGCCGCAGTTTCCATTCAGATGTTAAAAGCAGCGCAACTTGTGAAAAATTCATTGAAATTAAATATTTGCAATGGAAATCCAGCAGCATTACTGGCAGTGTCATTTGCCAGAAGGGTGGGAACGTTTTTGGCGTCTTATTTAAGATGAGTAAGGACAAAGAATACCTCAGACTTCCCATTTCACATGAAACCTCTGTTATTTTCCTTCTTTGAAACTCAGAAACACATTCCTCTGAAGCTGGTAGAATTGTGTAAAGGTTATGCTTTCAGTGGGGGTTAGAGCAGTGCATTTCTTTCAGTTAAATGCCAGATTTTAGATGAGCTAGGTTGCATTATGTGCTTTTAAATATATCACACTTGGTCACCGACATAAATAACATAAAATGTACGTGGTTTTTGTCCTAAACCATTTTTTGGGACTGGTAAAAAATAAAGCGTTAAATCCGTTTTTACCAGTCTTTTCTCATTTATCATCTCTGATTTTCTTAGCAGCAACAATTTCCGAGCAACAGTAGTGTAGCGCAAATTCATTTCTGTATGAAATTATTTAACGTCCACGTACGCATGTGAAGAAATACTTGCGTTATTGTAGAATAACTGCCACGGGTGCACAGCCAGTCATCAGTACGCAGACTACATATAGAAACCAACAGCACAAAAGACACAGTGCACCAGAAGTGAATGGCAAGTAATGTAATAAAAGAAACACACAAACATATAGCATAGATTTACAATTAAAAACGTTTCCAGCCTGATGAAGCACATTGTACGTGCGAAATGCGTTGAGGTCTCGTCACTTTGTTATACGTCACCACGCAGGAGTGTCCGTACGTCATCACGTGGAGACGCTAGTCAGTGGATCAGCTGTTGAGCTGCATAGCTGTGTAACAAAGTGCTACGAGCTGTGAGTCCGGGGACCTGGTGCACCGGGTCCTAGCAGAATCACACCAACAGACCTTTCAATCTCTCACTGGGAAATCATGGAGCCTACTTTTACTTTTGAAATTCTAAATCTAAGCTATATGTTTGTGTGTTGTTTTTTTTTTTTTTTTAATCACATTACTTACCGTTCACTTCTGGTTCGCTGTGTCTTTTGTGTTGTCGAAGATCCGGTTGGATTGTTTGGTGGGAGAACGGAGCACCCACTGTAGGCTCGTGTAGGAAGGTAGTGGCTAAATTGAAAATTACTATTATCTACTGCTGTAGCGGCCGTTATTCGAACACTTCACGCGTCATGTACATCGGAATCCCGATTTGAAACCGCGGGATGAATTCCAGCCTTCCCGCACTAAGATGCGAGCGCGGCGAAAGCAGAAAAACGAATTTTAGTGTTCTGGCTTTTAAAAACATGAAATTGGCACAGTAGCAAAGTACTGTACACATTACAATTCATCCATTTTATTGCAAACAAAGAAACAGAATCCATGAAATTCAAACAAAACATCCGCGATAAGCATGGGTGCCTGTAGGGCGATTAGCCGCGTTTCATGCTGCGTGGGGAACAGCAGAGAACTCAAAATCGGCGCCGAGATGTGTTTGAATAACGACCGCTTCATCAGTATGAATTGATTATACAATATGACGTGATTGGAACGTTTTACCTCTACAGTAGATATAGAAACCAAACCTGGAGTCTTAAAGAGATGGTGTAAAAATGTAATAGAGGGAGATCTTCCTCTAACACCCCAGGCAGGCCACCTGTTTGATTTTAATAGGAAGGCACAACATTAGCTGCTGGTTCCTATTGGACCGCCATTTAAATCCTTTCTTTAAAGTCAGAATTCAATACTCGTAGCATTACTGGTAAGTATAGTGGGAATCGACGGGTTCCTGGAGCTGAACATAAAATAGCACTGTTCTACTTGAGAAGGTCCCCGGGTTTTAATCCTGTAAAAAAAAATTGTGGGTTACTTGGGGAGCGGGGATATACAGCTGCTTTAAAATTAATTATGTGAATATATCGGTTTAAAAACAAATAATTACGGTCTTATAATCTTTATTATGTCCAGAATTTGAAACCGTTGCAATTTGTTCAACTATATCCTGTTTCCCAAGCTGCTGGTGGTCTTTGAGAATGTGTTTTTAATCATTTGGGCATTTTATTTTTATTTTCCCTTCGTGGGTATTCCAAATCTGGATTTTATTAACTCTCCATTTATTGTCATTTGTTCTGCCGGCATACTGTAGTTATGATGCTATAGGAAAGATCTGTTGGGACATGAAACTGCATCAAGGAGAGTTTTTTGTTTTTTTTCAGAATTAAAAATAGAATACTTCTTAATAACTAAATTTAGATACTTTAGATTTCGATAAGTGAAAAAGGGCGAGTTTTAAGTACTCACTATTTCTTGTGATGATGGTTAATTATAACCTTTCCCTTATGACGTTCAGACAGTGTCCCAATGGTAGGTACTTTCATGGCTACTACAATATTCCTGAACGACATACAATTCTTGGTATTGTCTAGCTAGGACTTCTTACCGCTGCTCATCTCTGAAAGCCGCCCGTCACTGCAATTGGAAAGAAAGAAGAGTTCATCTCCCATTCTAGAAACAGGCATTCTAGTCAGGGCCATGTAATCCCTGTGAATCGTGTGATTCACATGTACACCAAGTACATAATCTAAAGCCTTAAACAAGGGCTAAATTAAGCTTGTTTACACAACGCAGTACATCATTTATAAAGCTTTGTAGCTGCTCGGTTGTAGATTTTCATAAATGATCACTGTAGTTGTCTGAGGTAAAAAATACATAACAAATACAGAGGTAAGCAATAGATTAACATTATTCAATATGTTAGCTTTATTTTCTAGGGCGTCTTCTTTACATTCTGGGGAGCAGAAGTCTTTTCGTGACCTGTTGCTTGAAGAACAAAAGTCCAACGTGCAATTTCATTCTCTGGGCTGTAATGGCAAAAGAAACACACCGCTTGATGAATGCGATTCTCAAAAGTTTGCAAGGTAACAATATGAGGGAAGTTCACTTGCTGACCATCGCTGTTAGCGATCGTTAAAAGGTTTTCAAATGAATGTCTGTTAACCATCCCAAATGTCTAATTGCCTTATGTGCTGTATTTTAATAGTATAAAGTCACTAGTAGCACAATGTGCTGCTTCTGAACCTAGTATCAAATGGTGATGGTGAAATTAATAACTTGGGATTTATGTACTACTTGTACAATTTTCATTGTAATAATGATTTTTGTACAAAAAAAATCATTTTCTGTAGTTACATAGCGTACGCTTGAGTGTCTCCCTTCATTTAAAGTCTGCTAGTAAACGGTACATGCTTTAATTTTGTTGGCAGCTTGATATGGTTTTTTTTTTTACTTTCCAGTAATCATTTTATATTTGACGTTCCCATCTGCAGAGACAAAGCAGTTGCCTTAATTAATGGGTTCATCCACCTCCTTTTTTTGGTGGATGTGTCCATGCTTAAAAAATAAATCTTATTTGACAGTAACTGCCTTAACTATCTAAGAAGAGATTTTAGAAGAGCATTTAGAATTGATGCTTCTGTTCAGGGAATATGATTCCCTTGTGCTTCTAAGTCATTAAATAGCAATGCCTTATAACACAGCACCAACAACTTCTAATTGGCATTTTTTTTTTACATTTCAATGAAAAACCAGTATGACCTATACTGTACGTTCGGTGTTTGTTTGTTTTTGTTTTTAAACCATGTGCAGTACATCAACTGGATCTGTACAGATGTAGCACCTGGTAATGTATGTATGTATGTATGTATGTCTTTATTTGTATAGCGCCATAAAATGTACATAGCGCTTCACAGTAGTAATACATGTCATATAAATAACAAATATAAATAACACATCATGGGAATAAGTGCTTCAGACATACTGTAAAAGTAACATTAAGGAAGGAGTCCCTGCTCCGAGGAGCTTACAATCTAATTGGTAGGTAGGGAGAACGTACAGAGACAGTAGGAGGGAATACTAGTAAGTGCGTCTGCAGGAGGCCAAGCTTTGTGTCATGTGTCCATGATTATCCAGTGCTACTCATATGCTTCTTTAAGCAGATGTGTCTTAAGGTGGGTCTTAAAGGTGGATAGCGAGGGGGCTAGTCGGGTATTGAGGGGAAGAGCATTCCAGAGGTGTGGGGCAGAAAGTGAGAAAGGTTTAAGGCGGGAGAGAGCTTTAGATACAAAGGGGGTAGAAAGAAGACATCCTTGAGAAGAACGCACGAGTCGTGATGGTGCATAGCGAGAAATTAGGGCTGAGATGTAATGAGGGGCAGAAGAATGTAAAGCTTTAAAAGTGAGCAGTAGAATTGAGTGTGAGATACGCGATTTAATCGGAAGCCAGGAGAGGGATTTCAGCAGGGGAGACGCTGAGACAGATTTAGGAAAGAGTAGAGTGATTCTGGCAGCAGTGTTTAGGATAGATTGTAGGGGAGACAGGTGAGAGGTAGGAAGGCCGGACAGCAGGAGGTTGCAGTAATCGAGACGTGAGAGAATGAGGGCCTGAGTCAGAGTTTTAGCAGTTGAGTAACAGAGGAAAGGGCGTATCTTTGTGATATTGCGGAGGAAAAAGCGACAAGTTTTAGAAACGTTTTGAATATGAGAGGAGAATGAGAGAGAGGAATCAAGTGTGACCCCTAGGCAGCGTGCTTGGGCTACTGGGTGAATGATCGTATTTCCAATAGCAATGTGGAAGGATGTAGTAGGGCCAGGTTTGGGAGGTAGTATAAGGAGCTCTGTTTTTGCCATGTTAAGTTTCAGTCGGCGGATGGCCATCCAGGATGATATTCCAGTAATCTTTCAGAATCATGCAATATGTATCAAAAATCATGCAATGTTACCAGTGGCTCAATTTGTTTGACTAAAACTGTGATAAATCTTACATTAGAACTTATGCTGGCAATACCACCTGCAATTTTAGAATGACGGGCGTTAGATCAGTACAGTAGTGAAATGTCCTGAAGCCAGACATACTGTATGTCACATACAGTACTTCGGATTTGATACGTCGGCTGTTTCAGAGCTGTGATTTTGCATATAAAATCTGAAGTTGGGTGAAATTTACCATTTTTATAATCCTAACATTTTAAGAATTGCGGAATGACGTTTTCAAAAACTTCGGGTTTCACAGAGAATTCTTGCCTTTGAATGAATCATGGCAGTATTTCTGAAATAAAATACTTCACTATTAAATGCCTAATCCTAATAATATCTAAAATGTTAAAGGGGAACAATTGAAGTATGGTATAAATCCACATCTATAGGCACTGCTCCCCTCGTGCCACGTGGATACTTTTTACACAGACTACCACAACTGTTGTATTTGTGATGGGAAAGAGGGATACCATCTTAATATGAATCTTGTATCTCTTATTTTCCTTGCTCTTATTTTAAAATGCAGCAATTTTATTGGCTATACTGTACCAAAGGGACTCATCTTATGTTTTTAAATATACTTTCTGAATAAAAATACAGTCTGTCATTCTTAGTAATAGTGATAGTGTAACTAGTTCATACAGAGTTGAATACAAGAGAACCCATTTTTATTTATCGCTGTATTTTTAGGATTTGAGTAAATTCGAGTTGTGATTACACTGTGTTGTGTTGTCTGTCCACTAGAATGCAGTCATATACTGTAGCATGCTAGGAAGTAACATTTCCAAGATGTGTGTTACTGCAAGATAAAGGTATTCAAGACATTGCTGCAGTATTCAATCTCAAATCCGTTCTTTGACAATACATTATGCATTACGGCGAATGAAAAAATATTTTTGTTATTTTCTGTAACTTTTTAAAATTATTTATTCAGCAGTTTCCTGTGTTACCATTTGCCCTATTAAACTCCCCAGCTATTTTTTTATTTATTCATTGGTTTTGTAACCAGGTCTAAAATACTTTGGTATAAAATGAGTTTTATTGGTCACTAGAGCGTGCTGTTGCTCCATCTTTAATTAAACTTCAACTTTTAAAGCATAGGCACTGTCAATTATGTGCTTTAACCGCATGTTTGCTAGCAATATAGCCAGTGCTGTCGGACAATGCTACTGAGGTAGTGGCCGTTATTCTAAACTCGCACATGTTTTAGTGCAATTTCACTAACATTAACATCACATGATGGACACAAATTGAGCTGTCGGTTATCAAAACTATATATTTGGGGGACTTTTGAGGCGTTAAGTATAACAGGAAATAGATCTGTACTGATTTTTTTATACACAAAACAATCAATTGCGTCAACTCAAGGAAATCTCCTAATTTTAAGCATCAGATGTTTTCAAAAGAAAAGAAATGAGCACAAATGTATGTAATGTGCCTCAATAGTTTTATGATCTGCTATGAACTCTCTGAACCTTTTTATTTGTTTTGACCACCAGCAATAATGCAAACATGTATACACAATGGATTTGAGATGCTTTGCCCCCAAAATGTAAAAGCAATAGTTTTGATGTAAATATTGGAGTGTCACAATACTCCAAAATGTGATTACTCTATAATAAGTATTAACTGACATTAATTATGCCTGACCAATACATATGGATATATGTGTTGACGAGGGGTTTAAACGCCTGTGTATAGCCTTTCTAAGAAATGGCAGTTAACCGGCTTGTGTTTTCACACCATTCTCCCTTCACTATAGCTACCTTTTGTACTTAATTTCTTCAATGCCTAATTTTAATTTCATAATACACATGTAGTACCTGTGTGTCAATCACTATTAAGGAAAAACATGAAAGTATTATTTTAGGCCATGTGGTAACTTGTTCTGTTGTACTGTTCTTAGAATGAGCATGTACACCTTTGGGCCTAATTGTGGTATTCATCCACTAAGTAACTGAATGCTTGCTAACTAGGCCAGGCGAATACAAGTATTTTTTCTGCCTGAAGACGCACAATTGCCATCGAAGAAATGTTAAACCTTTCTATTTTAGAAAGTTAGAATGCCTAATCAGACACCCTTTTAGCTGTTGTCAACATTAGTTGCACAATTCACGACGTTTCCACCAGTGGTCATACATTTTAATTTTAGAAGAAGCCACTTGAGGTTAATAAGTACCTTAAGTGCAAGTCTGGAACATTGACCCATTATATTGTTTTATTCTGCTGTTCAGGCTACACCTACATCTCTTGTTTGACTGGTTTTCGCCAACTGCAATTTTTATATTAAAGGATGTCTAATTTGTGGTCATTTTGAAAGTTATGTGAACTGGATTCTAAGCAATTCATAGCTGCAAAGCTGTCCCAATAAGGTGTTATGGTTGCTTTTGTAGACAGATCTTTATCAGGCCCATATTGTGGAATACTGTAAGGCCTCGTCCCCACGGCCTGCGGCTGCACATGCTACGGCGTGTGCGATGCGAACAAGATACGGCCCTCTATGGGGCTGGCCCCAGTCACTGCTGCCACGCCGCTACACAAAGTGCGATGCTCGACTGCCTTTGCCAAAAGACACGATTTTTGTCTTTTGGCACAGTGGCCGAGCGTTTGCAACATCACGGCTGCGGTTCAGCCAATGAGGGTGAACCAGTCGTGTGACGTCATGTCCACGCCCATTCCCTCCCTCTCCCCCACCCCCCCGTGTCGTGATGATCTGCTCTTCTCCTGACATGACCACAGGTCGCAGCTGAAACTGGTGCACGCACGTCTGCCAGGCGCTCCGACGCATGCGTGCACACACTGGCTGTGGCCGTAGCCTAACTCTGCCTTATGCTAACACAACTCTGCAATATTTACATTTGACCCTGTGGTTTGTGTTTGCTTCTATTTTATTATGACCCTTATCTTTAAAAGGTCTTAAATGAAATTGTCTTGATCCCCTTGAGGTTCTTTTTAATTTGTTGAATTCTTCGATATTCTTTCCTTATCGCCGGAAATGAAAAGCTAAACATAATTTTCCTGTTGTATCAGGATGGTGGGCAATATTGACACCATTTTATTTGTTGCTTTTATATCTTACTAGAAAGCCAGCTCGTACTTTGGATCATGAAGCTCAGCCTAAATGTGATGTGCCGCAACAAGACAGTCTCAAGTAAATCTTTTTTTTATGTTATATTGAAGTAATTCCTGGGGTTATAGGTTTCAGAATTCTCATGTCAGTTGTAGGTATGCAGCACTGTACAGAATTAGTAAAATAAAAGGGTGGCGATAATTGTACAATACTAACATTTCCAGTGGGAAAAAGTGTGAGCATTCATTCTCAAGTAACCTGGTCTCCCACATGTCTACCCCTATGCTAGGTGTAAATTGTAGGTGGAGTGGTGTATAAATGATCCCTAGTGTCCGTGCAATAGACTTAGGCTTCTAGTCCATTTCAAATGTTATAAATAAGGTTGTGTAGAAAGTGGTGGATTTGCCCATTGAATGAGAGACCTAAAGATGAAAAGGTTGCTTACATTATTTTATTCCATTGCAGTCCTTGGCTGTTGACACTAAGCAAAACCTCCAATTCAGCAGTTCCTGTCACATTTGCAACTATTGTAGAGGAGGAAAAAAAGCAAGAAGCTGCTCTGATCAGAAGAAGAGAGAAACCGCTGGCATTGATCCAGGTAAAGAATATCATAAATGATGAAACTGTTTCACATCATGTTAAGGCATTATTGGATTAGTAAATGTGAAATGAATTTGCATATCACGTAAACACTTTACATGACAAATGTTATGGTGAGCTGCATTGTAGGATTTTCTTTCAGTTTCAAAACTAAAATTGCATTTCATATTTAAGAATTCTGCGTTTGGTATTTGTGTTCTTTAATTTCTGTTTTCTGTTGATGAAGTTCAGAAATGATTAGGGGTTTTTTTTTGTTTTTCAGATTGAAGAGCATGCAATTCAGGATTTGTTAGTGCACTACCAGGCTTTAGACAACCCTGATGAATATATAACTGTTGAAAGGGCAGCACAAGTGCCTATGGCGACACCCATGTGGAACAAACATTGATTATGGCAGACGCATTCATACATCCTAGCTCAGCAAGAGTTTATTGTTGGCTGTACCCAGGAGATTTTATGTAAATATAATTCTTAGGAAGAATTGTTTATAATGTCCTTTGACTGTGTGTGTGCGCGTGTGTGTGTGTGTGTGTGTGTGTGTGTGTGTGTGTGTGTGTGTTTGCAGTATGCCATTGAAGTTAAGACTTGAGAGACTTGGCATTTTGACATTTAACCGTTGGTCCCGATTTACTAAACGCCATGGAGCCTTAGCAAATAGGATTCACACATGTTTAGTAGATCTGGGTGTTTAATATCCTCAGTGCTGCGATTGGACGTGCTTTGTATCCATATCTACCAATTTAAGGATTTAAATCAGATCATTGGAGAATATTTGATAGTCCAAATGTGAATACTTTGTCTACGAAAAATAGAATTTGTGCTCCAACGTCTTTCAAATAAAAGTGTGAATTCATCATTTGTTCCCTTACTTTTTGTCATTTTATTAAAAATGTTTTATAGTACTGAACTTACTTTACATTTATCAGGCATGTATTAAATAGGCTTCCATTCATCTCTCTAGCTATCTGAATGCCAACTAATTTTACAAATGGGTCTGTGTCTAATACACTTTAATAATTTCTGTACCTCTCTTTTTGTCATGCAATCACGCTGACACCTCATGATCCCAAATACTTGTTAATAATGTGTTTATGACATTTCAGGGGTTGAATAAGAGCTATAAAAAATAAAAAATAATTATATAGGTGAATATGATGTTTACTGCTATATAAATGCAGTAAAATGTTGACAAGTTCAGTTTATCATTTGTGTGCAGCAGAGACTTACTTCATATGTCCCAATGCAGTGACAGAGGGATCTGTGCTTTTATCCTGCCAGCACCATCACAAAGTTCAAAACCAGTTTAGTCATATTGAAGTCAGGAAGTCTGGATACCTGTACACAGTGATTATCAGGAAAAGGTAGCAGACATACAGTAGAAACAAACTAAAATTAGAGGAATTATAAACTAAAATTACAGGTGCATTGCCTTCGTCATGGAACTTTCCTAATAAAATAACAAATTATTCTTTTTACGCGACCTAATGCATTATCCAAAAAGAATCAGCTATTAACATGGTAATTAAACCTCATAGTGCTCATAAAATAAATAAAAAGAATGGAGAACATACAGTACGTTGAACTTTGAGTATTTTTTTTTTTCCCATCAATGTTGACCAGATGTTAAGAATGTATAATTTGTAAGGAAATCCCCAAGTAGAACACCTGGTTGGGATTTTGTGTTGAGGAGAAATACCTTCTCCACAACTGGCTAACCAAACATAGTAACTATAGCAGATATTGGGGAAAATAAACTATATACCTTGGCTAAACTCACTTTTTCAAAAATAAAACTGATTTAATCTTTTCCACAGTCTTTTTACCGTGTTAATAGACACTGCCATTCATCTACGGGTTACACTGAAAATTACTTTTTCCCTCCTATAGTACAAATATCTGGTGTACAGCTTTCTATTTTGGTAGTGACATTAGGTGGGGCCATAGAGGAGTTACATGACAGTCATCATGAGCTATATTAGAATCTCTTCTGCATTACATTTTTTATGTTGTGTTTGCATCAAAACAATCCAACAAGTCTTAAGTGGCGTAAACCTTTCTATCTAACAATTTGCATCAGATGTAGGAAATACTTAAATTTCATGCAGACACAGGCAGAAAATTGAGCGACTTCTTCTATTTGCATTTTCTTTATTTTTATATCTTCACCTAGGTAATTATATTTGACACAAGTTTATACAAATATTGGTTAGAAAAAGGTCATTCTGTTTCAAGAATAATCCTGTAGTTGATTTGAAACTGCAGTTACAGTACAGGATCTCCTGCTAATGACTGATCTGGAAATCCATGCTATAAAATGGCTTGTAGCTTTATAGGGATATTAGTTTTACATAACATTTCCTATTCTACTTGCCATCATGGTCCTGAAGAAAAGTAGATTCGATGTAGGTTGTGATACATTTGAGTGGTCCCAGTACCGAACCCTGAGGTACTACACTTACAACTTTAGCCCAACCTGAAAAGTTTCCATAGGACAACTCTGTTGTCTATCCTTCAACCAGTTTTCAATCCAGGTGCAAATATTTTTACAGAGACAAATTTCCTTTATTTTGTACACGAACCTCTTTTGTGGAACCATGTCAAAAGTCTTTGCAAAATCGAAGTAGATCACATCAACTGCATTCCCCTGGTCAAAATTACTTTTTACCCCTCAAACAAACCAATATGGTTAGTTTGGCACAACCTTTCCTTCATAAATCCATGCCGACTGCTGCTTATAATTTTGATGTCGATTTTAGATATTCCTGGATATTAGGCCTTACTAAACCTTCAAGTAGCTTCCCCACTATTGATGTCAGGCTTACAGGTCTATAATTCACCGGTTGTGATCTAGCTTCCTTTTTAAATATAGGCACTACGTTTGCTTTACACAAACCTTGTGGTACTGAGCCTGTAGAAATGCAGTCCTTGAATATGAATTGTAAAGGTTTTGCTATTACTGAACTTGGCTCCTTAAAAACACTTGGATGTATGCCATCGGGGCTAAGTGCTTTATTTACTTTATTTTATCAAGCCATCTATGCACTTCTTCCTCAGTTAACCAATTGTTTGTTAATATAGACGTTGTGGTTTCCTCCTATTGCAATGTTTTCGCAATTGACTCCTTGGTAAATAAAGAGTCAAAGAACGTATTTAATACCACTGTCTTTTCCTTATCTCCAATGGTGGCCCTGACAAGATGCGCATACTAACAGAAATCGTGGGGCCCAGGACAAATGAAAGGAGCAGCCTCCCCCCCGCCCCCATAGCGCACCTATCACGGCAAAAAAAGTCTTTGCGCACAACTTTTACTTAACTGTTTTCTTGTTATTGTTAATACGGGAAAAAACATTACAATGCAATCTGTTTATTTTAATATTTTCAACAAAAGACAAAGATACCCAATGCTACATCCTATGTGACAAAAGGCCTGGGGGGATTCAGTATGGGCCTGGGGTGTTCCCTACCTGTCTTTCTGGGTTAGGGGGGATTCCGATGTCTCCTGTGTGAAACTTGAGTTGGATCTGGAAGAAAGCAGTATAGGATATTTTGGTGTAGGTATAGGGCAGTTAAGATAAGACATATACAGTACCGACACACTTTATTGCAGTGTGGTCGGTACCGCAAGCCGGGATATTTCCCGGCTTGCTTGTGGCTGCCCCTCGGCGTGCCGCGCGGTCACGCGTCTTCGGGAGCCTGCGCCCCCTGCACGCGCGTCCAGGGCTCCCCGAGGGAGCCCTGGTGTCCCGCGATCTGCGGGACGGCGGCAGGGGGTTCCGGCGGACCCGGTAGCGGTAGGGAGAGCGCCCCGATCGGAGGGCGCTCTTCCGCTGCTTCGGCGCGCGCCCGTCACACTCGGGCGCGCGCCAGGCTACTGCTGCGGCCAAGAACGGGCAAATGCTCGAATAAACTTGGCCGCAGCAGTACATTGTTTTTTGATAATTTATTTCATGTTATGGTCACTGTTTCCCAAATGTTCCCTGACTTGTTATTAGTTCTACATTGTTTGGTATTACCTTAATCCAGTATTGCCTCTCTCCGGGTATGTTCCTCAATTATTTGTGTCATGTAATTGTCTTTTA
This sequence comes from Ascaphus truei, assembly GCF_040206685.1. NCBI lineage: Eukaryota > Metazoa > Chordata > Amphibia > Anura > Ascaphidae > Ascaphus > Ascaphus truei. Next base: position 317,679,195 of record NC_134486.1, read on the forward strand.
ACAAGCACCAAAAAACTGTTTCCTTTAGTTGTAATGCTAATCTTATTGCTCCAGTCTATCAGGATAATTAAAGCAGTAATACTACTTTATCACCAATTCCCCCCCCCCCCCCCCCCCTTTGTTTTTTTATTTATTTTTATTATTTATATGTGACAATGTATAATTCTACATTCTTGGCTAAGCTGGCAATCATTTAGTTCTCCTGTTATAATTCTGTAAACGCCTGATTGTGTACCTAACAGAATGGCCGCTTTCTAACTTTGTGCTGCAGTCGGTGATATGCTGCAGCTGATATAGTATGTAACATTATATTAGTAAGTGTAACACATTATTCTTATAGCTTTCAAAGTAATAGACAGTCTGCTGTTTGGAACACTGCAACAGATCTGTTTGTGATACTCTGCTGCCAAAGGGCAGAGCTCATGGCAACAGAGCGGTTTCAAAAGAGGAAATGGATATGACTTTTCTAAATGGTTTAAAACCTTCAAAACACAGACAAAGATTCCCCAATTAATGCACTCATAGTAATACTGTATGTATGAGAAATGATTATTGTCAAGATCCTTTTATTGGAAAATAGTCTAAAACAATTTTGTATAGAGGGACTTGGTATTGGTATCCATAGCCAATCCCTTAAACACACCAAATACTTATAAAAAATACTTTGAGTTACAGTACATTGTGTTCAAAACTAAACATATCTTGCTAAGTGCCTTAGAAAACCCTTTTAAGTAGATTAGCTGCTATCAGCAGTGTACAACAGACTTAGGCCTTGGACATAGTAAGCGCTTAGGTGCTGCTGCTCGCTCTCGCTTGCTGCCGCTCGCTCTACCAGGAGCTTTTTGCTGTCCTTGCAGAGGAGACAGCAAGCGCTTGGGAGGCGGGTATCACTGTGTGTGTGTGTGTCACTTGGTAGCTGTCAGTGTGAGTGTGTGTGTGTGTGTGTGTGTGTGTATTATATAATATTTTAAAAATTAAAAAAAAAAGACGTGAGAATAAATTATTTATTAACATTGTGCAACTTTGATAAATATATTCGCACACACATCACACACCACACAGACACATACACACTGGTACACACGTACACGCACACATACGCACACATACACACACACAGACACATGCACACACATGCACACACCACCTTGCTGCCACCCCTGCTCCGGGACACAACCCCTTCCTCACCCTCCCACCCACCCCCCCGTGGCCGCGCAACCCCCCTCCATCTCCCGCGCAGGGAGGCAGCTACGGTGATCGGGGCAGAAGGGGACACATCACCAGCCCCCCCCCGGCGACGCAAGCCCCCTCCATCTCCCGCAGGCTGACAGCCACAGGGATCGGGCAGAAGGTACACTCACTCCGCTGGCGCCAGACCCCGTTCACATTTCCCTGCTCTCCTTCAATTGGTTGCTGAGGCGTCACGTGAGCGGAGTCAGTGCGTGAATTTAAAATTTCACTGTCGGCTCTGTTCAAGCGCCTCAGCAAGCAAGGGAAAGCATGCGCGAGCCCCTACTAAAGCCGCTTTAATTGCGGCTGTAGGGGCTCAGTGGCAAGCAGCAGCAAGCGAGAGCAAGCAAGCAGTAACCATGCCCTGGGCCTTAGGCTGCGCTTTATAGTGACGGCGACGCAACGGTTGGCGTAAAATCAAATAGAGATGACTTCCAGCGATCGCGACCAAGCTGTCGCGTTGCGCTTACTACAGTATAAGCGCATGCATGCATTTGTTTTGGCACGCCGTCGCTATAAGCGCAGTCTTAGGCTAAGGCCCCGCTCCCTCAGTCAGCGCGCCCGCACTGCAGACAGGCGGGGCGCTGACAGACACAGACCGCGATATGCGGTCTGTAGGGAGCCGGGGGCTGGAGTGGGAGGGAGGGGGGCGGGATCTGATCGTGGTGCCGACCACCCCCCCACACACATACATACACACACATACATACATATACACACACACACACTTTAACCTGCAGCTCCTTCCCTGCTCCCCGCCCAAGGCGCCTCCCATCTAGCTCCTTCCCTCCCCTCCTCCCCATTGGCTGACTCGCGTACCATGTGACGCGTCGCCGCACGGGAACACAATTCTCTGGTATCCCCTGCTGGCTGACGCGTCACAGTACGTAGTCAGTTGGCAGTGAGGAGGAACTGGGACTGGATCGTGAGGCTACAAGGCAATGGCGAGTAGCGCTCACGCGGCCGCCCGCGCCACCGGGCGCAGCGGGTCCCAGCCCTTATGCTGCTCAAATATCTATTTCTCTGCTACATAAATGTTTGGTGTAGCTTAATTTACTTAAAAATAAAGATAGTAAACATTAGCATCTCCATGCACAGAATCACTATTTAGTGAATGAGCTAAATATTAGCAGTCTAAACCAGCAGTGCGCCAACTGATAGCAGCTAATCTACTCTACTTAAAAGGGTTTTCTAAGACACTTAGTCAAGATGTGTCTTTTTGACCACTTAATGTAACTAAAGTATTTTTTTATAAGTATTTGGTGTGTTTAAGGGATTGGCCATGGATACCAATACCAAGTCCCTCTATACAAAACAGTTTTAGACTATTTTCTAATAAAAGGATCTCAACTTAATAATAATTTTTCATACATACAGTATTACTATGAGTGCATTAATTGGGGAATCTTTGTCTGTGTTGAAGGTTATCTTTATCCCTATTGCACCGAAGTACACATCTTCTCTATTGATTAGTTGCTATTAGGCTGACGCAGGGGCTCTTCCCCTTTCTTTCCCTTACTTCAGTATTAGTTTCTAAATGGTTGATCAGTACATTTTTTTTAAATCATAAAAAATGGCATTAGGAGTTTAAAAAAAATGCAGACAGTATTATCTAATACTACAAAACTGATTTATTAAAAAATTTTTTTTAAAAACCATAGGATTTTTCCAATTTTGCTGCTTTTAAATCGCCCATAATGAAAACATGACCAAGTTTTGCTACCTTCTCCATTTGCAAAAATATTTTGGCTTCCTCAATGTCAGATACTTGGTGGTTTATACCAGCGGTGCGCAAACTGGGGGGCACGACCCCTTAGGGGGGCGCAAGATTATGTAGGGGGGTGCAGGCTGCGTGTGGGGAAACCTGGGGGTGGGCAGAGCTGTGCACGGGCCGCCAGAAGCTCCGTGCTGAGGCTGCTTCCAGTTCTCTGCTGTGTCTGCCTGCAGAGGGGGAGGGGCCTTGCTGCGGGGCCTTTCTTGCACACAGACAAGCCCTCCTCCTCCTGTCTGTTACCCGCCCGTTTTCAGCAGCACATGGGGGGACCTGAGCAGGCTTAGTTACTCCCCCCCCCCCAGTCACCAGGTAGGTGTGTGTGCGGTGATTGAGTATGTGTGCTGTGGGTGTTGTGATTGAATGCAGCAGTGCACAAATGGGGAGCTCCTCGGGCGCAAGATTTAGGCGGGGCGCGTGAGAAAAAGATGTGCGCGGGCGGCCGAACAGGATAGTGCAGGTGGCAGCCACGTGATTTGGAGGTACGGGGGAGGAGCACGCGCGAGCGCTTTGATGTCAAACGCCCCTTCTTCCGGTGTTTGCCCTGCAATAGCGCTGTGTTCCTGCTCTCCTCCTCTGGCAACCTGCTTCGCTGCGATCCTCTGCAAGTGAGAGGGTAGGCTGCTAGTATATCAATCATACTATGAATGTACAGAAATAATTAAAAAAAAAGCGTAAACACTTCCCCGCTCGTGCTTCAAAATTATGCAGGACACCCTGTGCTTATACTTTGAGAGTTGGTGATGTCACCGGTTTCAGCGGCAGCGTGGACGCAGCCTAATTTTGCAAGAGCGAGCTGTTGAAGTATGTAAGTATTTAGACTGCGCTTATAGTGCCGGTGACGCGACGTCGCCCGAAAACAAATGCATTGTCGCCGCCGCGTGCGCTTATAGTAAGCGCAACGGGACGATGCGATTTTTTTGAAGCCGGCAATATTTAATTTTTATGGGACTGTTACCTCATGTGACAGCCTCTAAACCAATCAATAGCCTGGTCGCCCGCGCCGCCACAAAGCAAAATACAACTTTCGCTAGCGGCGACGGGTGACGTCACGCATCTCCGTCGCGGGCAATATACGCGCGGCCTTAGACATATTTGTATTTACATTGTATACCGTTTAATAAAGGTTTTTTTTTTCATGTGATTTTGATTACATCAGGCGGGGGGGGCGAGAAATTTCATGGATAAAACGGGGGGCTCGGCATAAAAAGTTTGCTCACCCCTGGTTTATAGCATGTCCCTACACAGTCCTAGACCCTCATCAATCTGTCGACCTGATACAGTGTGCCAAACCCGAGCACCTGGGAGACACAAACAAAAAGCCAGCATATGTAGAAAGAATACCCCCTTCCCTTACATTTTGCTGACTGGCGCCACTGCAGAGGGGCCCACAACTAGAGCACCTCACCCCATGCTTCCTGCTTAATACAGGTTCAGCCCCAGTGGTACTGAGGCTAGTGCCTGCAGTGACCGCCTGCACCCATGATGTGGCTTGGGGCTGCAGAGGTTAAGCTGCTAGCAGGAGCTGGGGAAGTGCAGCCAGGGCACTAAATGGTGCAGGGCTGTGGCTTGGGATATGTAAGTGGGGTTTTGGAGGTAAAGGGTCTCCCCCCTTCTTAAGCCTTCCTTCCCTTTTAGGCACGGTGATGCTGCCCTTTATAATCAGAGTAAGGAAGAAAGTGCCCGAGGAGAGCGGCGCTCTCTTTAGGAACCAGTTAGTCTTCTTTCTGCTGCTGCTGAGGAAGAAATGCAGGCAGTTTTTAAAAGCCTTGCATCTCTGCTTTTTCCTCCCCCATTCCGTTAACTCCTATCTCCCCTGCCAGAAGTGGCACCCAGCGCTCTTCGAAGCCCCCATTTTAAAACTTTAAAAAGCAGCTCCCAACTGAACCACTGTAAAAAGAAATCTAAAATATAATGATTATTAAGCCCAAATCTGAGAAACGGGTGTTGCCACAGTGCCTAGCTCACAAGGAATAGGGCTTTGCTTGAATGAGTGATTACAGCTTCAAGGGGAAAATAAAAACGGGATTTTAACCCAACTAAATCACACCCAAACTTCCCCAAAATCAAAAAAGTATTCCCACACCAACTAATTAGAAAAGGAAAAGTAATTGAAACCAATAAAGAACTGTTTTACGCTCTGTTTTGGGGCTGAATCACAAACAACCTCTGTCACACAGCTTGAGGATTTGTCTCAAGCCTCCGTTTAAAGCACAGACACACAAAGCAAGTGTGTTACAGTAGGTAAGCAATTAACTAACCAGCACCCACTGCTATCAAACATGAAGTAAAAAAAAGTTTGTTACAAACATCCAATTCCCACACAACCAAAATATATTAACCCACTGTACAATCTCCAAACTCACAGTAATGCTGGTAATACACACACGTGTGTGTGTGTGTGTGTGTGTGTGTGTGTGTGTGTGTGTGTGTGTGTGTGTGTGTGTGTGTGTGTGTGTGTGTGTGTGTGTGTGTGTGTGTGTGTGTGTGTGTGTGTGTGTGTGGTGTCAGTCAAAAGGAGTGCTACTGAGTGTGGCCAAATGCATACAACAAAAGACAGAAATACCCAATGCTACATCCAATGTGACAAAGCGTTATAAGCCTGCAAGCCACGTCACGACATGACCACTCTGCAGGTCCTAACACTACTGTATCTGTGAAAATTCTCGGTTACCTCTGCTAGAGGGAGAATGACCAGTGGGTGTCTGTCCTGCACAGGAACATGAAAAAACCTGCTACTTTAAAAGTGGGATGGGGTGAGCCTAAACCCTGGGAGGAGGGGGTCACTAACCTCCATGCAACTGATACCAGTTGAACATTACAATTAATAAATGCGCAATCTCTAAACCCAGAACCCTGCAATTCAGTCACACAGCTTGGTGCTTGCAAGCTCAATGATTTGTTACAAGCCTCTGTTTAATTTTGTTTAAATAAACATAGTTCTGTGAGAGAAGTAATACTGTAACTTAATAAATTGAACTAATTGCAAAACATACGCCAAAGCACACAAGTGTCATGGTGCTGAAAGTGGCTTACTGATTTATGCCAAATTTCATAGCTGGCATACATTGTAATATCCATCAATGTCCATGGCTTGGGAGCAAACATGTGTCTTAGTCCAAATGCCTAGTCTTGTTGCATTCCTTGACACAGATTGCTGTCAAGATTGCACATCTCATAATTTATTGAACATTTTGTTGTAGCAGTTCATGGGAACAGTGCTCTACATGTTAATTTGTCAATGAGCCAGACTATGCCTTTATATTATTCTTCCTAACAGCAGTATTGCACATGAAAATGTATTGTAGCAGGCATGTAAAATGGTGTTACACATAAGACATACCTGGACATATATGAATCTCTTATTATGTAGCCATGTATAAAAATGGTATACAGTTCTTTCTCATGCTGGCAGTAAAACCTGGTAAGTATGCAGGATTGCCAGCATCAATCATGGAGGTTTGCCCTCACACCCTGGGGAGGTGTCATATGTACACAAGGGGAGTGGTAACATGCTCTGTGTCCACTATTAGTGACACGAGGTGTGGCTGTTTTCTGAGTCTATATAAGACACAGCACTGCCTAAAGTGAGTGTGTGTTCTGTAGTGGCTGAAGAGTGTTAATCAAGGGATCCGTTATGATCCAGTTCTGGAGGTCTGCAGCAGATATATTCAATAGTATCTACACTGTGATCAGGGACCTGACACAGGTGGCGATCTCCCTGAGGGGAGAGGTGACCCAACTCCATTAGGAGGGAAAGGACTTCTGAAAGAATGTACTACACCAAGATGAGCGGCTAGGACGACCGCTGTGAGGGGCAGTCTGCATGATGATGTCAATAAAGATGCCCAGTTTCACAAGACCCTTGCTGTGTGGAGTCATTACACAGAAGGAGGTACCACAGAGGAGTTCCTCATCAGATACATCCCCCTGCGACCGCAGAGATCCTGATGAGGTGGAGGCGCTGCATCAGATGTGAGTAGGACTCTAGGCACACTACCTCAGATTCCTGTCATGCTGATATCCCCATACCAACCAAGTGGGAGACTCAGGAGTCCTGTAAGCCAGCAGGTGCACCACACACTATACATACATGTAATGGGGCCAGTAGATCACAGGGGCCAATGTGAGATTGGGTGGGGGCCCGTAAAACCGTTACAATTATATGATTTCTGTTTGTATATATCTGTGAGAGGCAGACATTTGCATCAAATCTGGCAGACATTTTTCATATAAAGGTAGAAAAAATAAAAAGAACAGCGTGAGAGTCCGTAGTTAACAGGCATACAGCACCTTAATACTGGAATTCTTTGAGGTGGTCCACAAGCATAAGGACATCCAGTTTCTATGGTATATTTGTATTTTCTTAAAACTTGATACATTACTTGATACTGTACCTCATCAAAGGTTGTTATGGTATAACTGGAAAAATAATAATTTTATGGATCAGCAACTTGCTACAGGTTTAGACCTAAACTGTAGGAGGAAGCAGTACGAGTTTTCATTTTGAAGAAGCAGGAACCGCAAGGTTTCCCCGGAGACTTGTACTAACCTCTTTATTTTTTTTATATTTAGACGTGATCAATAGAAAGTTATAAAGAGCGAGAATCCAATTAGAAAGGTTTTTAAAATGGGCAAAAAGCTGCAGAAAGATGTTTCCAAAATGGGAGAAAATGGGAGTTTCGGCATCTGAATTGCAAATGGATTTTAGCATTGATAACTATGGTATTTTGCATGATGTATTTACCAAATGAGAAGTGGTCTGTATGAAATGTATACATTGGGTCACAATCTCTGTGGGTACCGTATATCTTTGTGTTGTACAGTAATGCAAATACGACTGCCGTACCAGGGAAATGTAACCACTTCAAAGTTGATGAATCTCGGCTACATTTATTCACATATCCGTGAGCAGAACATATACACAAAGTTTTGCAAGGGAACTAACCACCCTTCACCAGTTGAATGATATATCTTGGTGTTCTACTGTATTCTCTACAGGCCACATTCAGAGAGATGTTGATGTATAGGGATTCCATATCCCTAGTTTCCAGGATGGATTCTCGTGGCATCAGCCCAATCACAGCATTGTTCAGTCTGTGGCATCCTCTCTACAAGTACATGGTTACTTTACCTGGGGCTTGAGAATGTTTTTTAGTGTTTTGTTCTGTATATTTGGGAGCATGTACATTTGGGCTAGTGTTGGAATTCTCTGTTCTCTGATTGTGGCGTTTGATTAGGTCTCTTGGTAACTTCACCTTCAGCTCTGCAACCCTGGTTCTCTGTGAAAGATATAATGGAAAGCGCTTCTTTAGTGTAGGTGTGACAATGTCTACTGTATATTTTCTATTTGCTCTTAACAAGTTCTTTGTTCATTTTAGCTGGGATCTTTTATCTTTCTTTGCTTCATACATTCCAGGCTGCCCTGAATAAACAGAACAAATTCAATGCTATTTTTTTTTTAGAACACTATAATTTACTATTACATAAAATGTTAAGTCAAATAAACAATCATTAGCGATGAAACTAAATTAAAATTGTATGATTTTAATGGTATCTTTCCAAAAGACACATTTATTTTACAAGACGCAACTCTAAGGTACAGTTTGTAATGTTGTATTTTCCTGCTTGCCTTTTTATTTCTTAATCCACAAAGATAAAGAGAGAAAAAGGAAACACCCAACTGTTTGCAGTAAAACTAGCATCGCATGTCGGTATAGTATGTCATTCGAAGGCACACGTCACAAAAAGTTGTTTACCTTCCTTGCTTAACAGAAGGTTTCTATACCGACACAAAACATGTGACGTTGTTAGGTGGATAAGTGTTTGTACAGGATTTTTGGAGTTGGGGTGGTGTAAAAAAAAATTCTGTCCTATGAAAAGCAATCGTTTTGTGAATTCTGTGCATGCCAAACTGCACAAAATGTCACGGTGTATTTGAGGTCATTTGTTCAGTCCACCAGGTTATTCTTCTTAACGACTCCATAGAGCAATTTTAGTAACCGGAGGCCTGACACAGGTTAGGTTTTATATTAAACCATATTTCACCAGTTTAATTTTTATTACAGTACCTACTCCTGTTACTCCTAATGATTGACAGAAAGTCCACATCACAGAGTCCTATTATGGAAGGTATACCGAGGTGACAGAACTGTTCCCATAGACACTGCAGATAAATAAGTCAAGGGAATTAAATTATGTAGATGCTTCATACATACAATTTTTAAGTTCCACTTAAGTCTTTTCATCAATAAAGTACCTAGGTTGAAGGCTTTCATTAAATCCCCTGCGTGTCACTGAGTCCAACAGAAAAATCCAGCAGGCTTCTACACGTAAAAGTAAGTTTCACCTATAACTATCACTTCTTGGTAAGTTTACCTGGTCAATGATGATGCACAGTATCGCATTGAGGGTAGTTGGTGCCCCACTGTTAGAAAGTGTAACGCAACAGGCTGTTCACTGTTATGTTCCTTTAAAGCAGCCTATGTTGCTGAGCGATGCTGTGCATTTCTTTGGTTAAACGTAGGCTGAGCCTTACTCACATAGTAGAGACCGTATGGACATTCAATTAAGTATATGATTATGTCCCTTGAGTATATAAGAGTTTTTTTAGGTTGGATGTGGAACCCTTATGTGGATATTTAAAGGTTTTACCTGTAATCATGTACCTAGACGTGGTACATCCCGTTCATTTATAATATCCCAATTTCACAATTGGATATATTGGTTGTTCAACAGGGATCTCAGATTTGACTAATTGGTCTCAGGTTTTTACCTCTGCTATAGCAAAAATGTCGCTGAGTCTTACTTAGTCCAGGTAGCCTGCTGTCAGTAGCCAGAATATACAATTTCTCTCTTATGGTCTTTTGAATGAAGTTAGATGAAGTCGTGAAGTTACCCTAGCGCGGCAATCGGTCTGGTCTGGTTTGTCTTAGTCGGATGAAGGTTGTCTCTCATTTCAACGCAAGGATACGTGACATGCTATTTTGTATGTCTTTAGGGTTTTCTCCGCTTTATAAAAAACGATCCCCCATGGCTTTTAGTTCTAACGTAAACCTAATGTCATCACTAACCATACAATGTATTCTCAGCATTTGGGGAAAAGGTAATTACCGTTTAAGTGCTGTCGAGTGAAAACTAGTGGCATACAATACAGGTACAGTAGTCCTCGCTATCCAACGTTTCACTTTGCAACAAATGGCATATCCAACGCTTAGTGTGTTTCTGTTGATTTTTCCTAAATAAAGTTGTACCTAAACGGCCACTTAAGTTAATTAGTCACGTCTAAGAAGTTAAGTTAGAGAGCCCCAATCTGACTAAGTGTAGGGGCGGCATGACATGCCTAGGGCCTCCCCTCCGACATATGTGTGTAACCCCCCTTTAGGGAGTTATGTTCACTTAAGGGGTTAACTGTATGAGCAACAACAGTGTAACTTTCTCATCACAGGTGGGGAGTTACTGGGCAGAAACCGCTAGCCACGCCCCTCTTCTAGAAAGTATTTGATCTGTCCCATAAAGTAAGAGAGCAAGCATGGCAACTTGTGATGTCATCAGGGAGTATAATAAGGGTGGGAATAGATCTCCCCTCAGACCCCTGGAGGAGTGACAGTGAAGGGGGGAGGGGTCACCTGTATATAACAATGTAGATACATAGCATAGCGTAGGTATTTTATAGATAGGGAAGTAACCTTTGAACTTAGGCTCCCTAGAGTATGGAAGCATACAAGTACAGGCCTGTGTCCCCTAGGGTTGTCCAACCTGTAGCCCTGGGAGCATTCTGACAGGTCAGCAGTTAGAAGCCTGTAGGCCTATCCCTGTGGTGAGCATCCCAAGGGAATGAGGTAGACCTGTACAAGTGAACCATGATATTTTCCCTCCCAGCCAGGAAGCATAAAAGATGGGGCAGAGTCATACAAAGTGCAAGTTACCTCCAAAAGAAATATACAGGGTATTCCAAGAGGGGATCCGGATAGGAACTGTTATAATGTACCTCAAACAGAGTTACCATTAATGTATGTTCATGCAACTGTTCAAGGAATGTGCCTTCAGGGATGCGGTACTGCACCATGAGAAGAAGTTGTAACTAATGAATTATAAATAAAGCCTGTCCTGTTCGTAAGTACAACATTTCTGGTGCCCATCATTATTACCTACATGTACACCCAGCCTGTACGGATCTGCTCCCCTGATAAATGTAATACATACTGGGCAGCCAATTGTACCTACATCTGTGTAACCTCCCTAGGAGCCGGGCAGAGAGGGTTACATGCGCTAAGGGTTAAAAGGGGGTGGGATGTTATCAGGCAGGATATGAGGTGATGGGTGTATGAAGGGGGGGGTGGAGTCTGTGTATGTTATATATTGTTTCACTTACCTCGTTCCGCCTTCTCTCTTTCAGATTACCTCATGGAAAAGGCATCTAACAGAATGGCTGGAAGGAGATCTGCGATGTTGAGGAGAAGCTCTGTACTGCACCGACACACTTTATTCGAGCAAATACCCAGTATGTACCTGGCAGATACCTGGAATGCGCCGCTCCTCACCTCTGACAAGCCCGTTGCATTTGCCTTCCCAGCCTGGGTTCATGCCTGGCTGACGGGCGGCTGATCTGTTAAATGATAATGATTAGGATTTAATAGGCTGCAATGCTTTGCGTGTCTACCAGATGGCATAAATTCATGAATTGTAATGCAGTATATATATATACTGTGCAGTATTGCAGCCAGCGGGAATAAAATGCTTCAATCCCTGCCTGGAAAATAACCCAATGCACTCGGGCAGAAAACAGTCACAAACCTCAATACACCCGGGTATACCCGAATTCGTGGGACTAGCCGAGCTCGAATAAAGTGTGTCGTCAGTGTAGCCTTGCATGCTGGATGGATGGAGCAGCTGAAGGAAGAAGCAAGGAGAAAGGGCCCCAACTAGCTGATTGCGTGTTTCCTGGGGGCTGAAGTGGGAAGAGAACCCTGAGAGCGGCAGTGTCGGAGTAGGATCTGGAGGATGCGGGTGAACATTTGAGTGGGGGCATGGCCAGCCTGACCAGCATCCGGAGGCAGGGGGGCTCTACGTCACAGAGCGGCCAAAGGGGGAGGTGGTCTTACTCAAGGAGGGGACAGACTGGCGATTGAGCGTCGGTTGCAGCTGATGTTGGGCTCGAGTTGAGGCACGGATGTAAAGGATCGGCTGTCAGGAGAGACAGGCAGCCAGGCTGCTTGGAGTCCAGGCTGAGTCAGGCCCCCCAGGGTGTTGTTGGAGTGAAGTGAGCAATGATGCGGCTGCCAGGATAGGTGGGACTGGAGCTGCAGGGAGAGGGAGACGGTTGGTGTAACTTGGAAGCATCCCTGCCAGGAGTTCTGCGGCAGCCAGTGGAGGCAGGCCCCACTTGGGAGAGAGCAGTGCTGGAATGAGTACAGTGCCCCTGATGCTGGAGGACAAAAGAAGCAAGGAAGGCAGAAGCGGCATAAGAGTGCCACTTCATGGCAGCAAATAGGAACTGTGGTCCACAGAGGGGCTCAGGAGAAAATCTAAACCCCTGCAGAGGAGCCCATCACGTGAGCGGGAGACCATGGTGGAAAGGGTGTCTGCCTCCTGGGGCAACGCAAGAACGAAGAAGTGCAGGTTTGTAAGGGATCAGGAGGGAGGAGTAGAAAATGGGGAGGTGGCTATTTAGGAGCAGTTCAGGGTATGTGGGTTTCAGGAGAAGTGTGCAGTTGAAGAGATTTAGCTAGGCTAGGTATGGTAGGGGAGCGGTGTAAGGGTTTCACTGGCGCACATACAGGTCACAGAGGTGGACACGACTGGCCCTAGCAGTTCAGATATGACTAGGATCTCAGGAGCAAGTTGGCAGGTTTGTTCAGGGACAATAGGGGTCATCTCTCAGATATCTGGTGCGATCTTTTCAACTTAAGTGTGCAGTGTGTCCTGGAGAAGGCAGTGGGTTTGGTGGCAGCCGTTTAAGGTGGTTTAATGCCCTTGCTCATGGCAGGATGGTTTGAGTATAGTAGTGGGGACCTTACCAGTTTGGCTCTTGGTAGAGGCCGTTGTCCCTCTTGTAGTGGGTGGAGACTGTAGTCCCTTCTCTACTGGTAATGGGGGAGTAGGGTACCATACAATGCTAACATAGTGGGTGTAGTGGTGTCCTCACAGTAATGTAATGTGCGTTATCAGGGAGCGGCAGTGGCAATATCCATATACAAGCCACAGGTATCCTGGGGGCTTTCTAGTGTGGTAATTCAGAGCAAACTGGCAGGTCCCTGGGGAAGTTATAAAGGTTGTGCTTTGTTTATTAGTTATGTTGTACTTAATAAATGCTGTGACAATTTATACCCATTAACCATGATGTCAGTGTGTTTTGTTAAGATGGGGACGAGGGGACAGAATCCGAGGCTGGTAAGTCATGTAAATCACTTTTAAGTATCAATTTTATCGGTGTAGGGGACAAGTGGATGTCATCAATATGTTTTATCAGACTACAACTATCACAATTCCAAATGAGAAAGATATAATCTATGAACCGACTGTAAAAACAGATGGTCTCTCTGATTGTAGGAATGTAACAAAAAGAAGCGTTTTCCAAAGAAATACATATACATTGGAATGAAAAAGTTTAAGAACCACAATGATAATTACAGAGATTCCATAGTTTTTCCATGATAACCTTCTTGAATCAAAATCAGTCTTTTCTTAAATAGCCAATAGAATTTATATTAATCAATTCCATGTCTTTTGAAGAAAATGATGTACAGTATGAATTAGACAAACAATGAGTAATTAAGAGTCAGGGTATGTGAAAAAGTAAGTGAAACCCTGGTTTTATCAGTTAAATTAAAGGGGGTAATTAGAATCAGGTGTTTAAATAATTAGGTAGATCTTAAGGTATGAGTTTGGGAGGCCCCACCCTATATAAAGATCAGAAACTTTGTAAGTTTGGCTTTCATCATACAGGTGTGTGGAAACAAATCAAAAAAAATCTCTCAGGACCTCAGAAAAGCAGTTAATGATGCTCACCAGTCTAGACAGGGTTACAAAAACATTTCTAAGGATTTGTGGCTCCATCAATCCATTCTCAAACAAATGGAGAAAGTTCAAGACCACAGTTACTTTACCCCGGAGCGGTCGTCCTACCAAAATCTCTCCAAGAACAAACCAGCAAATCATCCAGTAAATCACAAAGAACACCAGAGTAACATCCCGGAATCTGCAGGCTACTCTCACCTTAACTAATGTGTTCGTGACTCAACTATCAGAAAAAGACTGAACAAGAATGGGATTCATTGAAGGATAGCCAAGAGGAAACCACTGCTCTCTTAAAAGAACATTGCTGTTATATGATGTTCGCCAAAGAGCACATAGATGATCCACAAGACTTCTAGAACAATGGTCTCTGGACAGCCTAGTCAAGGGTAGAACTTTTTGGCCTCAATGAGAAATTATATGTTTGGCGAAAACCAAACAATGCATTCGAAAAGAAGAACCTTATTGCAACCGTTAAGCATGGTGGTGGGAGGTGTGATTGTTGGGTGTTGCTTTGAGTAACGGTGCTCATCTCAAATCAGGAGGCAGACCCAGAGGTTGGGGTCACGGTCTGGGGTCAGCAACAGGAATTTAAAACAGGCAAGAGGGTTAGGCGTAATTGCAAAGACCGACAGGAGCTGCAAACATGCAGAACTTTGCTCGGCGACTCGCACCAGGAAGTGCAGCTTTATATAGCAGGCTGCCAGTAACCAAAATGGCCAAATTGAACAGAAAGGGCAGGCAGCCTGGAAAACATGAATTGTCAGCAAAATCCAGCACAGATCGGCAGAATCCTTACACTTTGCTGCCTTTGGACCTGGACGGCTTGCCATCATTGACACAATCATGAATTCTGCATTGTTTCAGAAGATTCTAGAGGAGAATATCAGGCTATCTGTCTGTAAGCTGAAGCAAAAGTGGGTTATGCAGCAAGACAATGATCCGGACCTAAACCACATTGAAATGTTGTGGCTGGACCTGAAGGAAGCCCTCAAATGTCACTTAGTGGAAGCAGTTCTGTAAGGAGGAATGGGCCAAAATTACTCAAAACCGAGGTGAGATACTGACCAGCAGTTACAGGAAAAGCTTTGTTGAAGTCATTCCTGCTCAAAGAGTTGCCACGATTACTGAATCAAAAGTTTCACATACTTTTTCATACATAGATATTGAACTTTGAATCATTTGTAGATAAATGTTGATTAAATATCATGTTTTTGTGATATTTGTTTGATAGGTTATCTGTTTCTATTTTTAGGACTTGGATTAAGATCTAATAACATTTTAGGTTTGAAATTTGTGAAAATCCTAAGGGGTTCACAAACTTGTTCTCACCACTGTAGGTAGAAAGAACAGTTATTTAAAATTGCACACCTTTTGTGACAAAATTCTGGGATAGTTCCACATACAGTATAGTGGGAATATTACTTACAACGAAAGCCACGGGGGTTAGTTTTTCTTTAAAGTACTCTGTCAGAGATGTCATGTAAAGAAAGATCTCTCTCGCTTCCTTAATCACAACATTTCATGAAACAAGTCTGTTGATTTAACTTCTCACAAACATTCAGTTAAAGTGAGATCAAAAAGGATCTTACCCCCGTCAGCGTCTGAATAAACCAAAGTTTTGGCCTTGTCCACATGAATGCCTGCTCTCAGCAAAAAACACTGCACAGAAGTGTAAGAAAGTCATTGTGAGGCTCTCAATAATTTTTGAGGTGAATATCAGTTGAATTAGAAAGTAGTGGTGCCGTGGATGCTGGCATAAATTGCGGAATGAGATTACTCGTGAATCGTGGCCCTCCGGGGCAGAACTTTTAGTAATAAATCATAAAACTCTTTAAACTAAGACCTAGGTGTGTCTGTAAATCTTGGGGTGTTTGTGTGTAAATTAGCAGGCACTTCAGGTCTTTTGAAGAAAAAAATGCCAGTTTGTAAGAGTTTCACAAAAAGGTACTTTTTTGTAATAAACTCTTTCTAGAAAAACAATAAGAAAAAAAAGGGGATCCGCTCCAAACAAAAACTATTACAAGTGCCTAATACACATAAACCTCAAGGTGAGTGATAAGTGTAAAAACGAATACCATAAAAACATGATGTATAATTAATGTACATGTATCATAAACCTTGTGACCGTGAAAAGTAAAAGAACAAAGAAATGTATAAAAGTTCACACAAAATTATATACCAGTCCTTGAAGTGAAAGTTTAAATGAAAAGCATACGAGTCCAATATTAGGATTCCAGTATAAGAAACATAGTCTCTTGCAGCTTTCAAAAAGGAAGAACCACTTCCAAGCAAAAAAGAACGAAAAAAAAAGTAAGCGTACAGCCATAATGTTAATCTGTACTAATTTATAGGGTTATTTATCACACATATATACTGTGAACAGACACACATATATGCATACCAAAAAAAAAGCGCACAGCCATAGTATTAATCTGTACTAATGAAAGGGTTATTAAGGATGCAAATTGCGCACTTACAACAATAAAATAGAAAACAAGCAGTCCTGATGTATGGCCACCAGCCAACTTTTGTAGAGAAACATCTGGGCTCTGTAGTGGTTTCCACCATTCCTGTTTATCGTCACTATGACACATGACTTTAGGAGGCAAAATGTGTTGGGTTGCGCCACTGATGCCAGCATGTTGTGGAGGGAACTCAGCCCAGCTGGTGAAGCAAAGAGGATTTCCTATTCTTATCTGTTAGGTGGGAGCTCAATATACAGCAGCCCGTGTACTGGGTGAAACCTCCTAAGGGACGGCTTTTTCCAACTGATCTGCTGTGGACTATCCAGATCCCTGGTTGATGGTGAAATAGGACTGGTTGAAATCACTACGTTGCACAGCTTTTCCCCTATAGCATTGTCTGGTGGCCATACATCAGGACTGCTTGTTTTCTATGTTATTGTTGTAAGTGCAGGATGGCTTAATCTTCCTAAAGGTTTTTTTAGTTGTAAGAGTTGTTTAGCTTGCACATCCAGTGCTGTTTCAGGAGACTCATTTGTGTCGCATACCACGGGGAAAAGCTATAAGGTAAATAAGGTAAATAGACAGATATCTCTTGTAGATCTAAATTTATTGTCTACCTTTTGACTTGTCCCTGTGGATTGCAATACATTGGGAAGACCATTAAACCACTACGCACCAGAGTCTTGGAACATGTGGGAAATATCAAAAGGAAGTTGGAAACACATAGTGTCTCCAAACATTTCCTCAAGTTCCATGACTCTGAACCTTCCGGATTAAGATATATGGGTATAGAATCAGTTTTACCACATTGGAGAGGTGGAGATTGCAATATAGATCTTATTAGGAGAGAATCATTCTGGATTCATCAATTAAACACCCTCAGTCCCGCTGGCTTAAATGCCGATTTTGATCTGAGTGTTTTCATTTGAATATTGATATGTTTTCTAATATTCTGTTTCCCTCTGTTCTTCCAGATTTCAAGATATTTTATATTTAATTTAAGTAGATAGAGATTGCTTATACTTTATAGTTTATACTTAATATTTTATTATTTTTAATATGATATGCTATTATAAGGTCCACCATTTTTTGGAATTCTCTGTATGTCTTACATTGAATTTTAATTTGTGCTATCACATTTGTGACTCAATGTTTACAGCTTTGATTTTGAGCATTTGTAGTAAGGTGAACAATACACCATTCCATTGGTCTATCATGAGCCAATGAGAAGCAGAGACAGGGTACTTATATATGTGCAGCACATATCCAAGTGGCCCATTATAAGTGGCATGTCTACTGAAAAACTGAAGTTTAAAAGGAAGTTCAAAAGAAGTGAGGAAGAAGTGGACACCCCATCTGGCCCTGATTCCTGCATTTGAACTACGCTGGAAAGGAGGATATCATCAATACCAGACTGCATCATTACTGCTGTGATGCTGCCTTTGCCATTTATATTTGCTGTAACTTCACTTCTTCTCAAATTATGCACTTCTTTTTACCAGCCTCAGTATATCTCAAACTCTATTCATATATCTCCATCTCTCCTTCCTTCCCCACTTCTCAGTTCACATGAACTCCTTTCTTACCTGCGTCCTCTGACACCACACTGCTATATCCCCTGCACTAAAAAACACCCCTACAAATCCTCCTCACACATCCTCTTTCTATCCATGCTTCTCCTCCTTGCTTCTGGGGATATCTCTCCCAATCCTGGTCCCTGTCTTATTTCTACTTGCTCTCGTCCTCGCCTCCCACATGCAACTTCTACTCCTTCTGGTGTCAACCCCTCCAACCTCATACCCATCCCCTGCCACCCTCCCTCCTCTCTCCCATTCTCCTGTGCTCTTTGGAACGCTCGCTCCCTCTCTAACAAGTTCCTCTCTGTACATGACTTCTTTCTCTCTCACTCCCTGCTTCTCTTTGCTATAACTGAGACCTGGCTCACTCAGTCTGACTCTGCTCTGGAAGCTGCCCTCTCCTATGGTGGCCTTTCCTTCTCCCACACTCCGCGCCCTGATGGCAGGGGTGGAGGCGTGGGACTCCTGCTCTCCTCTGTCTGCCATTACCGAACCCTTCCTATTCCCCCCTCTCTTGCTTTTCCCTCCTTTGAGGCTCACACTGTCCAGATCTTCTCTCCTCTCCCTGTTCATGTGGCAGTCATCTATCGCCCACCTACCTCTACTCATCCTCCTTCTGCCTTTCTCTCTCACTTTGAATCCTGGCTCTCTTTCTTTCTCTCCTCAGACTCCCCTGTTCTTCTCCTTGGGGACTTCAATTGCCACATTGATGACCCCTCTCTCTCTTGGGCTTCCCGCTTTCTTTCTCTTACCTCTTCTTTTGGCCTTCAACAGTGGACTGCAGCCAGCACCCACAAGGATGGCCACTACTTAGACCTGGTTTTCACTAAAAACTTCTCTCTCTCTGATTTCTCCATTTCCCCTTTTCCTCTCTCTGACCATCATCTCATCTCATTCTCTTTATCTCGCTTCTCCCCTTCTCCACCTCCATCTACCCCCCGGTTCTGCAGAAACCTGCGCTCTATTCACTTACCTGACTTTGAGTCCACTTTACGCTCCTCCCTCTCCTCTCTCAGCTCTGCTACAGACCCTGACAACCTGGTCAGAAAGTACAATTCTGTCTTGTCCTCGTCTCTTGATCTACATGCCCCGCTTTCTCTCTGCCGCCCTTCTAACCCTAGACCCTGGCTAAATTCCCACACGCGCATGCTGCGTTCCTCCACTCGTTCCTCTGAACACCTCTGGAGGAAGTCTCACACTCTCGCAGACTTCCTTCACTACAAATTTATGCTATCCTGTTTCAACTCTGCCCTCTCGCAAGCTAAACAAGCCTACTTTTCTGCACTAATCAACATGCACAAGTCTAACCCACGCCGACTGTTCTCTGTCTTTGATACTCTACTCAAACCACCGTCAGCTGCCTCTCCTTCCTCCATCTCCGCTCAGGACTTTGCTGACTATTTTAAGGAAAAGGTGGAATCCATACGGCAGAACATCCCCTCTGTTTCTTCCCCCCATCCTACACATCTTCCTAACTCTCCTCCTGCCTTCCTTGACTCTTTTTCCACTGTCTCAGAGGAGGATGTGTCGCTGTTGATCGCCTCTTCTCCCTCTACCACTTGCCCTCTTGACCCCATTCCCTCCCATCTCCTAAAACCTCTAGCTCCTACTATAATCCCTACGCTTACACACATTTTTAACTCCTCCCTCTGCTCTGGAACCTTTCCATCCTCCTTCAAACATGCAACAGTCATACCATTACTCAAAAACAGCAAGCTTGACCCTACCTGTCTTTCTAACTATCGACCTGTCTCCCTCCTGCCTTTTGCCTCTAAACTCCTTGAACGTCTTGTATTCTCTCGCTTGCTCCATTTTCGCAACACCTATTCTCTCCTAGACCCTCTACAATCTGGCTTCCGCACTGCTCACTCCACCGAAACAGCCCTCACTAAAATAACTGACGACCTCCATGCTGCCAAAGACAGAGGTCATTACACTCTGCTCATATTACTCGACCTCTCTGCAGCATTTGACACAGTGGACCACCCTCTTCTCCTCCACATTCTCCATACTCTAGGTATTCGGAACAAAGCTCTATCCTGGATCTCATCCTACCTCTCCCATCGTACTTTTAGTGTCTCTTCTGCTAACACCTCCTCCTCCTCTATTGATCTCTCTGTGGGGGTACCCCAGGGCTCTGTCCTGGGACCTCTTCTCTATTTTTCTGTACACACTCTCTCTTGGTGACCTAATAACATCTTTTGGGTTTAATTATCACCTCTATGCCGACGACACACAAATATACTTTTCAACACCTGACCTTACACCTGCTGTACAAACCAAAGTTTCTGAATGTCTCTCTGCTATATCATCCTGGATGGCCCTCCGACGCCTTAAACTCAACATGGCTAAAACAGAGCTCCTCATACTTCCTCCCAAACCTGGCCCTACTACCTCCTTCCACATTACTGTTGGAACTACAATCATTCACCCAGTAGCCCAAGCACGCTGCCTAGGGGTCACACTCGACTCCTCTCTCACATTCGCCCCTCACATTCAAAACATTTCTAAAACTTGTCGCTTTTTCCTCCGCAATATAACTAAGATACGCCCTTTCCTCTGTTGTTCGACTGCTAAAACTCTGACTCAGGCCCTCATTCTCTCCCGTCTTGATTACTGTAACCTCCTGCTGTCTGGCCTTCCTGACTCTCACCTGTCTCCCCTACAATCTATCCTAAATGCTGCTGCCAGAATCACTCTACTCTTTCCTAGATCTGTCTCAGCATCTCCCCTCATGAAATCCCTCTCCTGGCTTCCGATCAAATCCCGCATCTCACACTCCATTCTTCTCACTTTTAAAGCTTTACATTCTTCTGCCCCTCCTTACATCTCATCCCTAATTTCTCGCTATGCACCATCCAGACTCTTGCGTTCTTCTCAAGGATGTCTTCTTTCTACCCCCTTTGTTTCTAAAGCCCTCTCCCGCCTCAAACCTTTTTCACTGACTGCCCCACACCTCTGGAATGCCCTTCCCCGCAGTACCCGACTAGCACCCTCTCTATCCACCTTTAAGACCCACCTTAAGACACACTTGCTTAAAGAAGCATATGAATAGCACTGTGGATATTCTGAACACAGGATACATAAAGATTGGCCCCCTGCAGACGCACTTACCAGAACTCCCTCCTACTGTCTCTGTACGTTCTACCTACCAATTAGACTGTAAGCTCCTCGGGGCAGGGACTCCTCTTCCGAAATGTTACTTTTATGTCTAAAGCACTTATTCCCATGATCTGTTATTTATATTATCTGTTATTTATTTGATTACCACATGTATTACTACTGTGAAGCGCTATATAAATAAAGACATACAATACAATACAATACCATCATGAGACACTCCTGATGAAACCTGCATAGGTGAAACGCGTAGAGTGTAATCCAGCATTGGTTAGCAGAGGGACACATGAGCTGAGACTGGTCTGCACTACCTTTCCTGACTCCACGCTGTTGGAAGGCGCCTCCGGGATACGTGATGATCAGAGTGATGTCAGAGGTGGGCATATCCTAGGACATCTGTCTGCTTGCAGCTCGATCTCCAGTCAGCCTGAGGGATTCC
Organism: Ascaphus truei; assembly: GCF_040206685.1. NCBI lineage: Eukaryota > Metazoa > Chordata > Amphibia > Anura > Ascaphidae > Ascaphus > Ascaphus truei. The sequence goes on from NC_134486.1 coordinate 317,700,816, forward strand.
CTTCCAGACACGTGAGAGCAGGCGTCACACGCCATACTGATTGTGGAAGCAGAGTTCTGTTGGTGCGGATATTATATCCTAAATGCGTGATTATATTTTGTAAAATGTGAGCGCATTTTTATACTTTGTATTTTAAGAAGATAAAATTTGAACAGTATGTGCAATGTCTTGTATTTCTGTCCTATTCCGATAAGGTTCCAGTATATATATATATATATATATATATATATATATATATACATACATCTCGGTGAAAGCTGCTGTTTCTGGATAAATGATACCTTTATGTACATGTGTACTTTGGGAAATTTGTAAGTACAAATTTCTCTGGATTCTACTAAGAACTCAATGAATATCCAGTTTTTTTGAAAGGCATATTTACACTATTTTGCTTGTGTTTTTCTTTCCACATATATATCTGCGCTCCCCACAAACATCTTGGATTGTTGTACAGTAAGTGCGCAATTTGCATTCTTAATAACCCTTTATTTAGTACAGATTAACACTATGGCGGTGCGCTTTCTTTTTTGGTATGCATATATGTGTCTGTGTGTGTGTGTGTTCACAGTATATATGTGTGATAAATAATGTGATATGTAAGAGTTAAAATGACTCATCTTGAAGTAGTGCACACTTGACGAAATAGGATTAGCCCACTATCTCCAATGGCATGTTGTTGAAGACGTAGGACGTACACCGCGCACCAAAGTAAAAATAAAATCTGTTTATTCAATCCATCTAATAAACAAATACAAAGTAAAAATGGGTGCCGATGAATTCAATAAACAATACGCTGTGGACTTCCTACTTCTCTCTCCTCTCTATCTCTATATTTATTTTGTTATTTTTTTTTATTCTGTAAGTATTTTTAAAAACAGAACTTAAAAGCAAATCTGTCCTGCATACATTCGGTGAAAACGTTTGTTTTTTTGGGTTTATTGGTTCCAGTCTATGTGCAGTCACAAAAACACCGAAAGGGAATGAGGTAAACAAGTTGAGAAGTACAGTAACAGATAACTCTGTCTGCAGCCTTGGACCATACGAAGGCTAATAACAGAGGGGAAGCTGTATGCATTTGCAATAGCAGCTTTTGGATAGGCAGCATTTTCTTTAATAAAAATGTGTGCTTTGCTAGAAGCAATGTCTACATTTTGTTTTTAATATCAACAGACCCTATCTCTGCTTTTAATTGTTGATGATATCTTTTCCAGTAAATGTATTTCACTTAAAATGATTCATCAAACTGCTAAAGTAATCTTTAAAGAAAAGAAGCTAAAAACAGAAGATATGGTATGAGAAATATTTTCTGGTGTTGGGATTATGGTTTTATGTCAGAAACAATCAGTTTGTAAACCTTTTCGACATCAAATTATTATAACATATCTTGTAGACAAGAATCTGAGTGTGTGATATATAGAGGTATCAGTACCGTGTTAGCCGAGCTTCAATAATCAAAAAATAAATAGATGATACCGTTCTGTGCCTAACGAAATGCTGTTATTTGTGCGAGCTTTCGAGATACACTGATCTCTTCTTCCGGCGATGTTACAATGAATGAAGCAAGCAAAAGCTATACTATAAACAGTGTCTATTGGAATGTTATCTGTGCTGGTCCTTCCCCCGGGGTGGATGTGTTTTATGGCTGGAGGTGTCTAAAGGTTCCTGAGAGCAAGTGATGAAAGAGTGTGTATGTGTATAAGTGTGAATTAACATGAATGGAGAGCCCACAGTATATACAGTGCTTTACAAAAGGTGTGTGTGGAGTGGGAGCGGATATAAATGGTGTGGGTGGGTGTGGAAATGTGAGAGTTTATAGCATAACTAAAAGTGTGTGTGGATACTATGTGGTCCCTATTGGTGTATAGGGATGGAAAAACAAGGAGTATGTGTGAGAGACAGCTGTGTGTGCATATGCAAATGTGTTTGAAGCCAGGGGACAGTGTCAAAGAAAGGTGGGCAGGGGGAGGGATACTGGGGGGGAGAGAGAAAGGGTGGATAAGAATAGAGGCAAGCAGGATAATTACAAGCAATGTTGATAGCGTGTGAGAAAACCCATGTCCGCATTAAGTCATTTGGTTTTGGTGTCAAAGAGTCTTATCATTCTGAGTTCAAATGTTTTTTTTTTCTTCACTCTACACTGTTTTAGCCATTGAATCCTTTGTATATCAGTATTGCCTGACCTGAAGAAGAGAGGATAACTCTCGAAAGCTTGTCCTATGACATAAATGGTTAGTCCAATAAAAAAGGTATCACCTAATACTGAAGAACTCATTTATTCTGCACTATATATATAGTTTCAATTATAATGCTTTACGTTTCAGACTTCTAGCTGTAGCAAGTCACATTTTCTTACCAGATTTGTACAAATGAAATGATATGAAAGTGTACAAGTTTGATATGTCATTTGCTGTGTTTAATACTTCCAGTCTAGAGCCAGCTTTGCATGAAAGATATTCCACATTTTTAACTAGCTCTCTTCTATTCTCTCTGCAGGAAGCATGTAGTGCTATGCCAAAACCTTTCGGCCGTGAATAACACTGTATATATGCAATGGTACCCTGCATAAAATAGTGTGTGCACATATTCTAAGTGCAGAGCAGCTTAGATCTTATATTACTGTACATCAGACGAAAGAGAAAATAAAGACAAGGCGCCTCTCTGAGGGCGGACGTGTAAGACATTTTTGGCTCGCAAAGCGATAATTCAGGTGATCTAGCAAGGTGATAATTCAGGTGATCTAGCTGCACAGCGGTGCGCAAACTGGGGGGCACGCCCCCCCTGAGATTGTCTGTCTGCTGGGGGCGTGGGGTTTACAGAGGCCCCGCGCGGAGAGAGGGGAACTGCCGGCAGGGGGGCGCAGGGAAAAGTTTGTGCTCCCCTGATCTAGCAAGTCCTAAACTCAGTAGGCTTTACTGCAAGTTTGCTCATACTTGTATATTTATATAAAACAGAACTACAGATTATGAGATACATTATAAGATACATTCTGCTTTTGTAATTAAAAATAATTATTTTATCATGGTCTCCTCTTTTGAAAACTAACGTCACTAATAATATATATAACATTTCAGAAATAGAGGAAATGGATGGCGCTGTCCTCTAAGCCTGAAAGAAAATCATTATTGAACAAGAAAATACAGAACCCCCCTGTTTTCATCACAGACACTATTCCACTAAACCTTGAACTTCACAAATGAAAGAAAATATAGGCCTGCCTTCAAATGAGAACAGAAAAGACTGTCCTTTTAACCTTTAAGAATAATACAGATGCAGCGGCCATTATTTTAACAAATTACTCGGTGTATACCTCGGAATACCCATGTCATGGGGCGGGATTTCTTCCAACCTTCCCGCCCCATCCAACCTTACCGCCTTAAGACGCGAGTGCAGAAAATGGCATTTTAGTGTTCTGGCTTGTAAACACCTGAAATTGGCACAGTACTGCACACATTACTATTACTGCACCGACACACTTTATTCGAGCAAATACCCTGTATGTACCTGGCAGATACCTGGAATGCGCCGCTCCTCACCTCTGACAAGCCCCGTTGCGTTTGCCTTTGCAGCCTGGGTTCATGCCTGGCTGACGGGTGGCTGATCTGTTAAATGATAATGATTAGGATTTAATAGGCTGCAATGCTTCGCGTGTCTACCAGATGGCATAAATTCATGAATTGTAATGCAGTATATATATATACTGTGCAGTATTGCAGCCAGCGGGAATAAAATGCTTCAATCCCTGCCTGGAAAATACCTCAATGCACTCGGGCAGAAAACAGTCACAAACCTCAATACACCCGAGTATACCCGAATTCGTGGGACTAGCCGAGCTCGAATAAAGTGTGTCGCCAGTGTAATTCATTTCATTGCATTTAATTGCACACAATCCATGAAATTGAAACAAAGCAACTGCGATAAACACGTGTGCCTGGGGCGATTGGCCCCGTTCATGTCGCATGGAGTACAGCAGCGCACACGAAAACGGCGCAGTGATTTCTTAAAATAATGTCCACTGCATCGGAATTAATTAAGTATTACTTGACTGCCTCATAATGACCACAGAATACATGACAAAACTGCCTCAGTGATCACAGGTCACGAGGAATTGACCTAAAAAGCACATATGAGAAACAAAAATATCAATAATTTATTCACTTTAAAATAATTTTTATTTTTTAACACACTTGTACACAGGGTCAGACAAACAAACCTTGTGTTGTCTAATTTTGAAAGAAATCCTCTTTGTGTGTTAATTGTTAGTGTCCTGGAGCAGGATTGTGTTTTTCTCTACTCTCAGGCTGCCAGCGCTCCCCAGGGTAAGTTACAATATTGTTGCTCCTACAGCCTGGCCAGTTGCCTTGGAACCACCCCCCTCCCCCTGCCTTTTCACCATAGGGTCTTCCTCCCTTTGCCAGTTGGTATAGGCCTAGCTTCATTTCCCATCAGCCCAGACCAGCATGCTCCCTTTTAGAACCAGCAGCCATCTTTGAGCAGTCATCTCTCTTACTCCTGGTAAAGCTATTGAATTTTACCTTTCCTTATATCTTGCATTATCCCACTGCCCTCATACAGTAGCTCCATTTCCCCTTCATTTGTAACAATGCTCGTCTCAAGCAGGAAGCGGACTCGAAGGGCTGAGGTAGGAAGGTGAAAGAATCGACCTGAGCCGAGGGACAGAGTCCTGATAGAGTAGTGCGTAGTAGGCCGAAAGTCAGGGCTTGCACCAGAGTTGCGATGTACGTGGGAATGCAGAGGTCGAGGCAGGCTGAAGGCAATGATAGTCGAGGTACATGAGCCAGATCTGGTAACGCGAAAGACAATAAGCATAAATGCGTTGCATGAACCCAGTAGGAAACTGGAACTTTGCCCAGTAACTTCCTGCTCACAGGGCTGTTCTTTTAAAGGAAGCTGCCAGCAGCAAAGATGGACGATCCAGCCACAGAGAGCGAGCAAGAGCAAAATCGTGAAAACCTGGAAATGATTTGACCAGACCTCATACCATTGCTCCCATGCCCCAGTGTTCCCTCAGTGCCTTTTCATCTTTTTATTTGTATTGTTGTTGCACCTAAATAAACACTTCAGCAAGTAAGAAGGTTCCCTTGCTTGATATATGTGGTTAAGTTAAACTGCCTGCCTCTATCCACTAGCCACAGTGTGTGCTTGAGTCAGAACAGTTAGCTCGTAGTTTTGCTTATTCATTCCAATGAACACCTCCACTCCTGCAGTATCTATTTAGATTTAATGTGGGCTGTCTCTTATCATCACACAAGTGAGAGGCCTTGGACTGAGCAGAAAACTTTGCATATCCATATTACTGTTTTTTCCCCTTCTGTTCTTATGGGCCATCATTTATTTACAGATTTTCGATCATATAACAGAGGGGTAGGTGTGTTGGGCTGATACAGGGCATGTGTCTGTGTTGAAAGACTGGAGGATTTCGAGTTAGGGTTAGGATACTGACACATTCACACGACAAGGACTTCCCCACGGATTGTAAATGGTGGTTCTGACTGTTCCAAGGATCCAGCACATCCCAGGAATCGTTTTTACCATAAGAAATGCAAATACATCCATGTAATATGGAGATGAACCAGCATATTGTGTGTACGTTCAATTAACAGCGGTATTCTATATACCATATATACCATTCGGTCCAAAAATCCTAATTGAAATGCACTACAGTATATTGAATAAGTAGAAAGTGATAACTTCATAAGGCAAATCATTAACATAATACATAGTAATTCTCTCAGTAACAAAATGTTGTGTGCATGCAGCACTGACCAGGAATGCATAGCTCATTAACACAAAGAAGGGTTACAGGACTTGTGGTTATGCTGCTTGCCTCTGAATTGGAAGTCCATTCCAATTATCAGCTCTTTATCGGGAGAGTGGAGGAAAGAGGAGGCAGATGAGAGCAGGGAGGTGAGAGAGGCACAATGGAGGAGCAGGAAAGAAAGCAGAGGCATGGGAGAGCAGAGCGGACACAGATAACCAATGAGAGCAGGAGGAAAGGGAGAGAACCAAAGGAGGTATCAGAAGTGTGAGAGCTTCAGGCTGCAGAATTGCTGTTGTAGCCCTGTCCCCCCCCCCCCTCTCTAGAAACATGTTGCTGCTACTACTGATGTCTTGGTGCATGCATAACTGTGAGGGTCCCGGAGAGCTGAGAGTCCGCGATGGGGTGGGGACCAGGACAGGCTTACGGTGATCCTTATGTTCTTTCCATGGTGATACAGCACGTCCGGACACGGCAGGCTACAGCAAAGCTGCAGGTAGTCCCTACCATGACATTTCTTTCTCTCCAATACCTCTGACTAATAGACCGCCAGGGGTATATAAATGAGATCTTTATTTGTAGCAACCACTGTAGATGGTAAACAGCATTGCATATAGTAGAGTAGGGGTCTCAGATCCCTGGATCGTGCTGGCCAGCAGTTAATGGTTGAGGCCTTGTGCCATGCACAGATCTCTTTTCCCAGCCCCAGGAGGTGTGGAGGAGGACTTGACACATGCTCCTCTCACTAGGAGGGATGGAGGGGAACTGACTCCTATAATTTGTAACATCCTCCCTAATGCAAAAAGCGGAGGGCACAGGGTCTGCACCAGGATTGGCTGCAACACAGACCCCATGACACCACCTCTCTTGCCACTCAGGGAGACTGTGTGAGGGGGGGTAAACCCCACAGGATATCCTGTCACTGCCTGTAGCTACTGGGACTTACGTGACAGGAGGGGCAGAAAGATAGCAGGACCAGCCATGGCTATACTGTCATCATGAAGGACAATAAGAAACGCACCCTGGAATGCAGTGCGCATACTGATAACTCACTTCATTATGGGGCACAGCTATTTTTAAATCTTAGATGTGATTCACAGGTACTGTATGCTGCTGTTTTGCATGCACAGTCAATCCCTCAGATTCCTGAAAAAGGAGGAGTATTAGGCTGTCAGATTTATTAGAACACTGTATACTGCTGTCTACAAATATACTGAGGACTGCAAGGTCGGGAAAATCCAGGACAAGCACTGTCTAAAATCTGACCAGACTGGTAAATTCAATCGTGTTTCTCTGAACAAGTAAAAATTTCAAGAACCTGTTCTAGTGAACCAGTGCGAACCAGCAGGATATCGGCCCTAAGGCTTAGAAGCAACATAATCACTCAAGATTCACAAGTACTGCTCCAAAACTTGGTTAGGCACTGTGACAGAAACCAGGGGATGGTAATAAATTCCATATATAGGGCTCCCAGGATACTGAACAGTTTCTATCCTGTTTAGGCTGGAAGTGCAGCCTCATAATACATGCACTCCATCCCACAGTTTGGCAAGTGCTGGAACTGAGGGATGAGGGATCCAAACCAGAGTTTGTCTGCTGCCTGATTTCTGTCACCTGTCCTGCTAATTAGAAATCAGGTATTTCAGACTGATTTCCTGGTTCCTCTTCCCTTTCCCCCAAGAGCCTGGAGGCAGGAAGCCTGCTGGAAGCAGAGAGGGGAAAAGCCTCTCCCCAAACAGGTTAAATCATTCTGCTCTTTTTTGTCTAAAACTGCAAAGTTCCTTATTTTGTTGTTGGAAGTGGAAAAGCCACTTCAACCCTGAGTCAGGGAAAACCTAAGTTAAGTTATTGCTCAGGTGAGCAGGTTTTTGTTTTGCTTGTGTTTCTGTTGTATGCACTGTGGCAGTCTCACTGCCTGGGACTGAATAAACCAGACATAGCCTGTTTAAAGGAACAGCACGTGACGCCTCGTCATTTAATCTACCCTAAAAGACAGTGTTGTAACAGTCCCGGGTAGACGGCGGAGCCCCGGAGTAAGCCGCTTGTCACAGCACGCAACAGTATTTTCTTTTAATTTGCATATTTACATGATAAATAGGAATTGTTTGTGTACACATTATGAGCAATATGAAGCTCGTAGTGGCCACAGCTGTTTTGACCTTTTGGGTCTCATCAGTCTGTGATGAGGTTGGCTGACCATGCACGGTTAACCCAGGCATAGAGTGGAAGCAAAATGTGACAAACTGAGTGCTCATTTGCATGTCATTACCCAGAATCCCTGCCTCCGGTGTAAGAATTGTTTGAGTGATTATGGAGAAAGGCAGGTCCACGAAACCCACCTAACACATGTACTCATGAGTGATATTTCTATTTGCTATACATTGTAGCAAATGCCAAAACAGATTTTTATTGAAATTTCACATTTTTAAACATTTAGGTGATACCCGAAATGTAAAAGTTATATGATGAAGGAAGTAGAATTAAGTTTTCAACTGTACATACAGTATGTGTATTTAATGGGAACCTTCTTGAATTTTTTAAAAGCAACATGAAGGTTATTTTTTAACGTGACTTTTTTCAATCACTGCCTTCAGCACAGTTGTGCCATTGGATATTTTAGGTAAATATTCAGCACACTGAAACGCTTTTTCATCACCTTGAAATTTATTTTCAATAGAGCTACAGATAGAGATGGGCGATACTGTTAAAATCCCTTTCCCACTATTTCCCGAGCTTTCCATTCAAAATTCGTTCCGCCGTGTAAAATCCATTGTTTGGATTTGTAGAATACAATTCATGGATTCCGCAATCATTTGGAGGATTTTTAAGAATCCTCCGACAGATTGTGGAGTCCGAGGATTGTATTCTTAAGTACCCCAACGGACTGCAGAATCCGCAGAATAGCTTGTCAACGATAAAAAATCCAGAAACGGCAAATCGCCATTTCTGAGACTGATTCTCGGAAATCCGTAGACCAAAGGAACCGGTCGATCCAAGGCGGAAACAAATTCACAAAAACAATTCTCCCATCTCTAGCTACAGAACAGTTCTTTACATTGAAGCCATCAAATGTTGATTTGTTTTTTGGGTAAAAATACTGCTGTACAGTAGTCCAGTTTCTTTGTATAGGGTTGAAGAGTTTATTTTCTCTCGTTAAATATTTTATCTAAAATATTCTGGTACTTTTATCAGATACTGACACTATCAACTATTTCAATATCTGAGCGGTTTATTTTATAAAGTGACAGTTTTTTAAGAAACTTTATCTTATTTTTTATGTTTCCTTTTCTACTGTGCCCTTTCAGTGTGAGATGGGTAGGCAGATTATTGGAGATAAGGAAAAAGCTGAGGTATTAAACAAATTCTTTGCCTCTGTGTTTACCAGGGAAGAATCAAGTTCAATAGTAGTGCCGCAGGAGGAAGCCACAACCTCCATATTAATGAACAATTGGTTAACTGAGGAAGAAGTTCATAAGCGACTTGAAAAAATTAAAGTTAATAAGGCACCTGGCCCCGATGGCATACATCCAAGAGTTCTCAAGGAGTTAAGCTTAGTAATAGCAAAACCATTATATTTAATATTCAAGGACTCCATTTCCACAGGCTCAGTACCACAAGATTGGCGTAAAGCAGATGTGGTGCCTATATTTAAAAAGGGAGCTACTGTAGATCACAACCGGGAAATTACAGACCTGTAAGCCTGACTTCAATAGTAGGGAAACTACTTGAAGGTTTAATACGGGATAATATTCAGGAATATCTAATGGAAAATAAAATTATTAGTAATAGTCAGCATGGATTTATGAAGGATAGATCTTGCCAAACTAACCTTATTTGTTTCTTTGAGGAGGTAAGTAGGAATCTAGACCAGGGTAATGCTGTTGATGTGGTCTACTTAGATTTTGCAAAGGCTTTTGATACGGTTTCACACAAGAGGTTGGTGTACAAAATAAAGAAAGTTGGACTCAGTAATAATATATGCCCCAGGATTGAAAACTGGTTAAAGGACAGACAACAGAGGGTTGTCATAAACTGAACTTTTTCAGGTTGGGCTAAAGTCATGAGTGGAGTACCTCAGGGATCGGTACTGGGACCCCTGCTTTTTAACTTGTTTATTAATGACCTTGAGGTTGGGATCGAGAGCAAAGTCTCCATCTTTGCTGATGATACTAAATTGTGTAAGGTAATAGAATCAGAGCAGGATGTAATTTCTCTTCAGAAGGACTTGGAGAGACTGGAAACGTGAGCAGGTAAATGGCAGATGAGGTTTAATACAGATAAATGTAAGGTTATGCATTTGGGATACAAGAATAAAAAGGCGACTTACAAATGAAATGGAGATATATTGGGGGAATCCTTGATGGAGAAGGATTTAGGAGTGCTTGTAGACAGCAGGCTTAGCAATAGTGCCCAATGTCATGCAGTAGCTGCAAAGGCAAACAAGATCTTATATTGCATCAAACGGGCAATGGATGGAAGGGAAGTAAACATAATTATGCCCCTTTACAAAGCATTAGTAAGACCACACCTTGAATATGGAGTACAATTTTGGGCACCAATCCTTAGAAAAGACATTCTGGAACTAGAGAGAGTGCAGAGAAGAGCCACCAAATTAATAAAGGGGATGGACAATCTAATTTAAGAGGAGAGGCTAGCTAAATTAGATTTATTTACTTTAGAAAAGAGGTGTCTAAGAGGGGATATGATAACTACTGTATATACAAATATATTCAGGGACAATACAAGGAGCTTTCAAAAGAACTATTCATCCCACGGGCAGTACAAGGGACTCGGGCCATCCCTTAAGGTTGGAGGAAAGGAAATTTCACCAGCAACAAAGGAAAGGGTTCTTTACAGTAAGGGCAGTTAAAATGTGGAATTCATTACCCATGGAGACAGTGATGGCAGATACAATAGATTTGTTAAAAAAAATGTTGGACATCTTTTTAGATGGGAAAGGTATACAGGGATATACCAAATAAGTATACATGGGAAGGATGTTGATCCAGGGATTAATTCGATTGCCAATTCTTGGAGTCAGGAAGGAATTAATTTTTTCCCCTTAATGGGGTTTTTTGTTTGCCTTCCTCCGGGTCAATAAGTATAGATATAAATTTAGCATAGGTTGAACTTGATGGACGGAAGTCTTTTTTCAACCTCATCTACAGGCATACCCCACATTAACGTGGAACACACAAGATGGCGCTCAATACCTAAACACAGTGAATAATATAATATATAAACACTTAATGGAAAAACTATGTATATAAATGTGAAGGTAAACACAAAATACAAAGTAAAAATAAAGACACTCAAACCCTTAGACGGACTGTTTCCTCCGAATTGTTCCTGCTGATATATCCCATCAGGCATTGGCCTTAGTATGTGGTGCCCAGCTGGGAGCTCCTTATAACATATTTTACTACAGGTTGCACTATGTTTGTCTTTTTTTCTTTTTAAAGGTATCTACGCTCCCCTGGTTTTTTCTTCCTATACCCCACATTAACGTACGCAATGGGACCGGAGCATGTATGTAAAGCGAAAATGTACTTAAAGTGAAGCACTGCCTTTACCCCACTTATCGATGCATGTACTGTACTGCAATCATCATATACGTGCATAACTGATGTAAATAACGCTTTTGTAATAGGCTCTATAGTCTCCCCGCTTGCGCACAGCTTTGGCACAGGTGGGGAGCCGGTATTGCTGTTCAGGACGTGCTGACAGGCGCATGCGCGAGCTGCCGTTTGCCTATTGGGCGACATGTACTTACTCGCGAGTGTACTTAAAGTGAGTGTCCTTAAACTGGTGTATGCCTGTACTATGTAACTACTATGTAACTATATGCATTGGTGGGAAAGAGCAATAATATACTTTGTGTATATGTGTTTAGAACTGTATAGTGCATGGAGTAGTTCTCCATGTAACAAGCTAGAATAGTACTACCAAACTTTTTTCCACTCTGTGCCACCCTATATAGGAAACATATTTTTTTAGGACCAACTCTTATTCTTACATCCATACACACCGACTCTTGCACATATGTCACTACATATCTGCAACTGGTCACACAGAAACTCAGGGGGTTATTTAATATGCTCAGATACATCAGATCACACCATGATCTACTGAAAACTACCATTCATGTCAATAGGATTTTGGGCTTCAGAGTATGTTCAGCAACCCCCTCAACTGTTACAAAACTGGTACAATGCTGGTGCAAATTGTGACACCAGATTAATCAAAGAGAGCATCTCATATATATGTTGCATGCACTAATTGTGCAGGTGGGAGACTTTGGGGAATAAGACAAAAGAGGGACACCCACTCATCTGTAGGTAGTAGATATTAGGATGCACTAGTAGTATGGCAAGAGCAAGGATATAGCAAAGCTAGAGGGTCACTCTAAAGGTGGAGAGTAGGCTAAGTGGAAGCCTCCCATGCATTTGCTAATCTGTGTGGAGACCAAAGGGTAGAGGCTGAGGACTAGGTGAGAGTAAATAGTGGATGGTGCACAGTATCACTATATACATGTAGTGTAAAACAGTAAATGTCACATACACAGGTTAGTGAAACCAGAGTTGCTATTGGAGAGGTTAAAACAATTTAAAGGAGGTCCAATGGACCAAAACTAAAATACAGGGACACAAGGACAACAAACCACATTTACTAGCATGTAAAAGTACACTGGCAGTGAAAGCGCAGGAGCTTAATAGCAAAAACATAAAGTAAAAGTGTCTGGATTGACTCCCTATGTTGTATTAACAAGGGGGAGAGGCGCACTGAGTGTAGGCAATGAAATGCTATTCATACCACAAAGCTACAATAATTCTGGTGTGGGAGGCAAATGGTCCTGTTGGGATCTGATATCATAAGCCAGGACCCAGGACCTAAGTGAGCTGAATAGCCATTCAGTGAGAGCAGTAACAGCTGGCAGGCAAGTGGAGCGGTGAGTGAGCCTGTAACCCCACCAATGTAAATAATAGTTGTGGCTGTAGGTAAAAGCTGTCCCTCACACCTGGGATCAACAGGGATGGGAGGGGAGGGGTATACCCTAATGTCAGGACAACTGAATCCCAATACTGGACCAGGGTCTGCGAAACCCTTGGAGGCAGATCAGCTGTGCTTCTATTTGCAGGACCTGTTACGGAGCGGCCGTTGCAGAGGCTGTCCCTGTTAAGACTATTTATCCCAGGTGTGAGGGTCAGCTTTTACCTACAGCCGCAGCGCTTATTTACATTGGTGGGGTTACAGGCTCTCTCACCTCTCCGCTTGCCTGCCAGCTGATACTGCTCTCTTTCTTTGGCAATAGAGGATCACTTGACATTCAAAAACCTTTCCAGGTGTATGTGACTTTGGTATTGTAAGTTACGGCAACTCCTTGAGAGAACTGTTGAAGGGTGACCAGTAAGCTAAAAGCAAAAACCCAAGATCAACACTCATTCAAATCTTCTTAAACCAAAATGTTTATCTTTTGTTAACTCTTTCACATACTTATCGCAAGCTGCATAAAAGCATGCTGATCCTAAACGTTCTAATATTTCATTTAAACTGGGGTTTTAGGTCTATAATTTAGGTAAAGTATGATAAGCTTGCCCAGCATGACAAGGTGACCTTATTAGGCAGGTCCTTTTGTCTAATTAAAAAAAAAAACTTTGCAATGTCCTCTGAGCTGAATTCCTCCTTCTCTCTTTAGTTTTCATGGAGCCTGTGACTTGCAATCCGTCAATTTCTTAAACAGCTTGCCATTTGCAAAGCACCTGTGGGAGTAGGTGGGTTGGGTGCAATAACTGTAGTCACCTTCCTTCTGAAATATAAATCCAGTGCAAGGTGTTCTAGCAAGCCTGCCAACTACATGCAGCACTTGCACAGCGTCATCATTTTCCACTAGAGTACTGTTGAAGAGGGACCAAACAAGTTAAAAGCAAAAAAAACCTCAAGATCAACGTACAGTACATCAACATTCACTAAAACCCAACATCGATTCAGTATTAACCCTTTATTATTACAAAAAAAATACCCTGCAAATATGTTATTGCTCTTTTGCAGAACTGCATGTGTTTAACACATTTATGAAAACATAAAATGAATCACTCTTGCAGTACTGGACACATTGATAAAAAGGCACAGATGGTGATAGCGCACAAATATTGTCTTTTCCAAGCAGATTGAAAAATAATCATATCTTCATGGAAGAAATGCATGAGAGCGTATAATACTGGTAGTGTAGGCGCTGCTGAAATTGGTCTACCAGGACGTGGTTGGAGACTTCAAATATTTTGGCCAAAGTATTGAACTAAATTACACATATTTATGTAGCCCTGTGACCGTACTACGTGTTTTCCTGGCTCTAGCATGTAAGCCCTGGTACCAGTTCAGGCAGTGTTAGGGTTAAATCCCTTGCCTCTGAGTCAGCAATGTAAGCTCCTGTTAGCTACATATAATTGGTATGGTTTGCAGGTGTCCTGAAACCATTGGAGCCTAGTCAAAGGGGGGTGGGCCCAATGCCGAGGTGCTGCCCACCTACCGGGGCTAAGACCTGGGACCCTCCCTGGTAACAAATTCCAAATTCTAGTGAGTTCCTCTGTGGATGCATGCTCCTTAGGGAGTAGGCGAGGATTCCCCTTGCCCCATAAGGGGGCTAGCGGTTGTGAAGGCTAGCCTCAGGGGCCTCAAGTCCCTAGGTATCTAGTCAGGGACACAGATGCAGCAGGTTGTGAGGGAACATGTACTATGCTGTGAAGTACTTCTTCAGCGTGAGAAGGGAGCTACAAGACTGGCCTGCCTCAATAAATAGTGGACTGTTGCTTTGCCTGGTGTCTGTTATTGAAGGAGAGTTCCTGCAGGGGCTGCCCCTATCTCTGATAGGGCTGTGGAGGATGGAGACGCTGCATCTGAGAACACCTAAAAGACTGACCTGTGCTACTCCCCATTACATCGCGGAGCCCTCAGGCCTTCTGTACTACCAAAGGTGAGCAACCTAGCACCAGCAAACACCATGTACTGTAGCTGCTAAATCTCCCTTAGGGGGTGGGGGGACACGGGTTACATTTATGAAGAAAGAATACAGATAAAATACATACAGTACTAATGTACAAAATAATTTGTCATGTTGGATGTAGCATTGGGGCTCTTGTCTTTTCAAGGAGGGTTTTAGTAACAAAGTTTTCCCCCCCAGGGGTAATGTAATGATTATAAAATGATATAATAGCATTATACTTATATTTCTTCTAACCAATCATTTTAGCTTTTTAGGTAAACTGGGCCATATTTTGTGGAAGCATATCTTACAGCAGGTGTGCGCAAAATGGGGGCGTGATAATTTTTTTGCGGGGTGCGGTTGTTACAAAGGTCTCGCCCTTCCCCGAAGCATTTAAATTAAATGCATGGGGTGTGCGGGGCCTCAGTATTACTCACCTTCTCTCCGACGGCTTTGGGCAACGTCACATGACCCCACAGCGTCATTTGATGCTGGATACCAGGTAGGGGGAGCACGAGCACTGCGGGTGAGCAGGCAGGAGGCACAGGGCCAAAACTTTGCGCACCCCTGACGTACAGAATGCTTTTACCTTTCAATAGGCCTTTTGTCTTTTAAGTTGGGGAATATATTATTATATAATAAAAGTCCCTTAACTTTGCCCCATTTGATGTTTTAAGGGGGGTAAACTTGACTTGTTTTGATACCAACCAATTAAACATACTCCATTTTCACTAATCAAGGTTCTGCAAAGTATTTAAACATACCAAGCTTGACATAAGGCTTCTTGCAAAGATCAAGATTCATTGTAGGTTGATTACAACCAACAAATCACTCTGCATTTCTCCTGGACCAATACAGCAACTTGAACTTTGAACTGTAAACAACAAAGAAACAAACCTCAATAATCAGAAAATCCATTTCTATGTACATATTTATTTGCACCTTGCTGCAGGGTCAGGCTGCGGGCAGAAGTAGGAGAGCTCCGGAGCTCCGCATTACAGGTGGCGGCCATTTTGAAATCTCGCGCATGTGCAGAGGGTAGCCTTCCATGCGCAATGTGGCAGCTATCTCATAAAGGCTCTGCAGAGGGACTACAATTCCCAGCAGCCCCAGGGGCTCTCAGACTAGGCCAGATACCCCCTTTAGGCCCTAGCTAGGCCCCGACTCACATCAGATTATGGCTGCTACAGGAAAAGCCCACAGCTAGGGACATTTCCCCAGTAGCTGCCTATAGTTAGCGTATAGCACCGGTGAGATGCCATGCGGTGATTACGGCCTGTGGTCCTGGACCAGACCACCTGCATATAGAGACTCATACAAGTGAGACCCTCCAGCCAAAGTTCACCCCACGCAGAAGTGGACACCTTTGCGGACAACGACGTCGCTGGATCAGTGGATCCCTGTTTGTTGTTCGGCAGCACCCGGGTGCTGGAGCACCTGGGCAGGTACCACACCAAGAGCACCAACAGTTCTCGGGATAGCGCTATTCTATTCACTTTTGGGTGGGCCCTGACATTGGGAAAGGACTTCAGGGATATTGGTGACAAGCACCCTATGTACTGTGGGGACACTCACCTGGTGTATTGGGGTTGTGTGTGGGGGCTATATACTGTGGGGCACAGGTTGATTATCTTATGTGCAATAAAATCAGTTATTATATACCCTGTGTGTGATTATTATTTGTATTGTTCCTGTGAGGGGCTTATCCCACCACGTTGGTATCCTTCTCTGGTGGAGGCGCTGCACCGAGATGAATGAGAGATCACCCCAGACTCCTAGTGGCGGAGGCTCAGGCCTTCTGGTAGCCAAGAATAAATGGAGAGAAGAAGGCGGTGCAACTGCCTACGTCAGTGAAACAGACCGGGAATCCTCTGGATCAGCAAACTATAAATTTTTTGGCACATTAAACAGCAAAAAACATTCACTCTGACATGTTTCGTGCGAGGGATCGCACTTTATCAAAGAGCATACACGGTACACAACACTACACATTAAAATACCCAGCAACCCGAGCAAAGTGACCAACCAAAGATCACTATGTAGAAAACCACTCCCCCTCCTGTTAAACACCAGCTGATAGCATTACAAGTTTTAACAGAGGGAGTGGGAGGATTCGGGGGGGGGCAGTAGGGAGCGGGTAACATGAACAAACCTAAAGTAAAAAACAAAACCAGACCCCAGGGCTAAAGGTAATTTGTACAATATCTGAAAAAGCATCAAAAATGTTTTTAACTTTTACAATAATGCATGAACAAAAAACACCCAATAACCCCAGGCCGGAATAAAAATGAAACACGTTTTAAAAGTTAGCATATAAAACCAAAAGAACAAAATGCTGTATGGAGTCCTAATTCTATAAGGAAAATAAACCATGAAAATAGACAACATAACACACATAATGGAAAAGGATCAGAGGATGAGATGTCAACAAATATGTGTATAATTGCACATATTTTCATTTTTTTTGCCCACAAAGAGCATGTTAAATATATAACCATTATAATAGTAAACATTACTGAAATATCTTCTTGCAAAAATGTCAAATAGGTTATAACCTAATTAGGACATTTGCCACACAATGAACACCTCATCCTCCTAGAAGACAAAATCCATGAGAGTATCAATGGATATGAACCATTACTACATACCAACAATGGAAATTAAAAAAAAAAAGGGGGGGGGGCAGGAGGGAGGGGAAGGGGGGGGGGAAGGAGGGAGGGGAAGGGGGGGTGGAAGAGGGAGGGGAAGGGGGGGGGGAAGGAGGGAGGGGAAGGGGGGGAGGGAGATCATCCCAGACTTCCAGCGGCGGAGGCTCAGGCCTTCTGGTAGCCAAACAGGTAACAGCAATACTGGTAGTTCCCTTAGTGACAGGGAAAAGGGGCTACTTATGATTGAGAAAGGATAGAAGAAAAACAATTATTAAAGTAATAATTAAAGATCCAACAAAGGTTTAAATCTGTTCCAAAAATGGATTTATTCGCAAGTGCAAATCTCCGTGGATGCATCTTTGTTCGTACAAACACACTTCTTCCCCCCACCCAATAAAAATGTTCATGCAAAATTTAGCGATCGAAAATAAAAAAATTATATTTTACTTTACAATTTGCAACCTCTAAGCAAATATTTAAAAACATCATCGGAAGGAATAATAATAATAATAAATTAAAAAAAAAAAGACTTTAAGCAAAAAGAAGAGAAATGTAATCTTAGGCCGTGCTTATACACTGTGGCCAGACGCACAATGCGCGCACCACTGGAACAAATGAATGTAACCTAATGCAGTTGCTCATACTTCGCGCGGCGCGAGCTTCTCCCAAGCACATTTTCATTTTTGATTTTGGTGCGCGGCAACCCCGCCACGTGAATGGTTCAGCCAATGAGGGTGAACCGCTCATGGCCACGCCTTTGCCACGCCTCCCTGTCTCCTTCGTTTGCCTCCTGCCTGCAGTGCAGGTTTTGGGCATGCACATAGCCCTAGTGAACTCACGAGGGCGCTCGCACGCTCCGGGTATAATCAAGGCCTCAGGCATATTTCCAAGCTTTTCATGGATTTTTCATCACTAACCATGCAGCCAAATATTCATTACCTGTATTGTTCTTCTATAACCTATTTTACATTTCGTGTACATCAAAGGATGTTAAAAAAAGATAAATTTTTCCAAATAAGGCAATGAGATTAGTTTAAGAAAGTTAAACCCCTCCCAATTATATAAGGGCCAACCTATCAAAATCTAATCTGCAGCTTTTCAAAGTTTTCAAAAGTAAAAATGGAGACGTGTCGGGTCTATCTGGCTCTTTGTAAAGCTCCTACATTCTCAAGGTAGATAGATATATAGATATATTCTCTCAAACCTCAGTTCAAATAACATTGGGAGAGATCCCTGTACTCAAAAAGGAGCACATATGAGGTGCCTGGGAGATATTTCAAGTATTTTTGATTGACTCGCCTTTCAAACTTCCTAAAAGGATTTCCATAAGAACTACATATTGAGTTGACAAGGCACCTTACGGAATGGGGTACTGGTGTCAGGCCCAACGGGATTAGAACCCACAACCTCTGCTATTCTGGGGAGACGTTCTAGTACTTAGCTAAGCCTCTCTTTTGTTCTCTATGTCTCTCTTTTGTTCTTTCTTTCTCTCTCTCTCTCTCTCTCTCTTTCTCTCTCTCTCTCTCTCTCTCTTTTGTTCTCTCTCTCTCTCTCTCTCTCTCTCTCTCTCCCTCTCTCCCTCTCTCCCTCTCTCCCTCTCTCCCTCTCTCCCTCTCTCCCTCTCTCCCTCTCTCCCTCTCTCCCTCTCTCCCTCTCTCCCTCTCTCCCTCTCTCCCTCTCTCTGTCTGTCTTTCTCTCTTTTGTTCTCTTTTTCTTTCTCTCTCTTTCTCTCTCTCATTCTTTCTCTTCCTCTCCCTCCCATCTCTACTCCTTAGAACAAGGTAAATGGCTAAAAAGATTAAAATGCAGGTTGAGTTTTAGTCCAAATTTAGGCAGTGTTTTTTTGGGGGGCAATATTAATTTTCACTGATAACAGTATTCCACTTGCTTAGACCTTTTATTGGCAACATAGTTAGTTTATGATTTAAAAAAAATCATGAATTGATTGATGTTAGCAAAACATATACTTTTATTCCATCGTTCTTAAAAAAAAAAAAAAAAAGAAAGATAAATGCTATTTCCAAGCTGCTGACATTGCTAGTTTGAAGTAGTCTACAAATGTTTTTATTAAATTCAATATAGGATGAAAACTGCTTGTGATGTGCCCTTACTAAGAAAAATGATTAACAGACATACATACTGGTAAGGTCACTATTTTAATAGATATACACTACCGACACACTTTATTAAAGTGTGGCCGGTACCGCAAGCCGGGAGATTTCCCGGCTTGCTTGTGGCTGCCCCTCGGCGTGCCGCGCGTCATAGACGCGCGGTCACGCGTCTTCGGGAGCCTGCGCCCCCTGCACGCGCGTCCAGGGCTCCCCGAGGGAGCCCTGGTGTCCCGCGATTTGCGGGACGGCGGCAGGGGGTTCCGGAGGACCCGGCGGACCCGGTAGCGGTAGGGAGAGCGCCCCGATCGGAGGGCGCTCTTCCGCTGCTTCGGCGCGCGCCCGTCACACTCGGGCGCGCGCCAGGCTACTGCTGCGGCCAAGAACGGGCAAATTCTCGAATAAACTTGGCCGCAGCAGTACTATAGGAGTAGAATCATGTTGTCACGGGAGACTAGGTTATTTACACCTTTTTACCAGGATCATTCATTGAGCAAAACAAGGTAGAGAAATAAATTGTCGTTTATTCGGCTTAAATCCACATACACACCGTGGAACACAAAATACAGATGAAAAGACACACTTACTGGGGTCTTGGGTCAAAAACAAAACTTTCCTAGGTGCAGGGCACTCTATTGGGGGAGTTTTACCCTAACCGGGACTTAGCCCGGGATCTCCTGGAACGCAAATCGGCATGAAATTCAAAACGCCACCACTACGTTCTTGTCCACTGAATTTGGGCATAAAAGTCGTGACTTAGTCTCTGGTGGGCAGACTTTTCAGGCTTCAAAACGAAGCCGGTTGCTTTGCTATTTCGAACAAAGCAACTTTGAAAAGCCTGCCCACGCTCTTTTGACTCTGACTCAAGGGGAACACGCCAAGAGACATGCGCAATCCTGCCACATCCCCCCTGGCTATCCCAATGCCACCCGCTGGACAGGTGCCCTTATGTCTGGCAGAACAAGTGGCATCCCGGGGGACTGCCATTGATCTCCGGACCTAGCACTCCACCTTTCCCTGCTAACCAAATGCCGTTAACACCGTTGGGTATCCTCAGGCTACTTTGAACTCCGATGACCAGCAGACATACCGGCGCCTATGGGTTTGCAGGGGCTTCCTGTTTGGACATAGTTCTGAATGTAAAAACACATTACAATACACTTTAATAAACTCTGAGTCTCGGGGAACCCCTCCAGCTATGTGAGACTTTAATTGAGGATCTTCGGGTTCGAAAACTAGGAGTCTGGGAGACACTGTATGGCCCCAGTGCAACTCATCCCGGGTACCCGAAAATAGGGCAAGTAAGCCGGGGAGAATTATATGGCCACCGGTAACTCCGTCCCAAGACCTCCTGCAATCAAAATGACTTGCTTTTCACCCCAAAACCTCACCTAAGACTTAGACTCCCAAAGTTTGTAGTCTCTAGGGCAGGGGGCGCAATCTTTTTCCCCTGCGCCCCCTGCTGGCTTTCCCCTTCTCCTCGTGCCCCCCCCCCTCTTACCTTGATTCAGACATCCTGGTGTCGTGACGTCACATTGTCATGGCTACATGATGTCACATGATCCTGCGGCGTCATTTGACGCTGCGTTGCCTTGGCGACGCATCACCAGGAGCATCTGAATCAAGGTAAGTAAGGTTAACAGAGGCCCTGCAGCTCCCCCAGCATTAATTTAAATGCCTTCGGAAAGCGCGTGGGGCCTCTGTAAACCCCGTGCCCCCCAAAGCGAATCTCACGCCCCCCCACTTTGCGTACCGCTGCTCTAGGGTACAGGGAACTGAAAAGGAAAAAATTATGTCTCTATTTCTGTCTGCCTTATTTCCCCACACACCTTCCCTTTGACCCAGTTTGGACTCTCAGCGTCCCCCCAACCATATACTGTTTGTGTGTCACCTTGGCCCTAGCTGGGGTACCCCCCTTATCCCAGGGATTCCCTCAGCCCAAGGGATACACATTTACCCCCGTGCCTTCTTCTACTTTCCGAGTTGTGCTGAAGCAAGGTGCCCTAATGGTGAGTGCCTTCCAAGGGGATGTATTGCCGGGACAATGTGCCTACATGTAGCCGAGAATCAAGCATGATTCCTGGACACATTTATTAGGGAACCGGAAACTCTGGACCCCAACCTCCTAGGCACATTCGGACAACGGTTCCTCTGCAAAACCCCCCTTGAAACTCATATACAAGAAAGGTTTTTTTATTACACAAAGTACAATGTACTAATACAATGTTACTGGGCCCAAGAGCTAACTCTCTGGGACCCTTATACTTGGGCCAGGGGTAACCAGGTGGGCTTGACCCTTATTATGCAGCCTGGTCACCCCCTCCCGTCACATGTTTTTACAATGAAGGCACACATGGGTAGGGCATTGTGCCAAGGTAAATGTCTTAATCAAACACCCCTCTAGCTGTTCTTCATGAAATAAACCACAAGTATTGTGTTAGAGGGGGTAGAGTTACTTTGAAGTATGGGAATAGGAAAGTATAATGGAGTTTACATACTTTCAAGTACATATGGAAGGCAAATATAACCCTGGTGTTTTCTTATCTCTAAATCTGTGCGTATGGTAATGATGTCATTTCCATTCCGTGTTTGAGATTTTTGCTAAGGTAGCTTTGCTTTGATATTAACGTAAATAACCATGCAGCAATAACATATACAAAAAACATAAAATAAAACTTACTGTAAAAAGTAGAAAACACCTCAGCGCAACAACATACCTTTTCCTTCAGTCTCTACTACATGCACTACTAGTATATATACATATATACTATGTATACATATATACATATCTAGTATGTATGTGCACAATGGTGAATGGCTAAGTTTGCATGCTATTTTTTGTCTAAATCTATCCCTCTGGTCTTTGGATTCAAGCGTTTGACTTCTCTTATCTATAGATAGTTTCATTTTTTGTCTCTGTATGACATTTTATATTCTAAATGAATCCTCTCCCTTTTTGACTGATATTCACTAAGCTCTGATTCTGTGCTAGCTGCTATGGATTTGCCAAGTAACAGGGATTGGGCTCCGATACCCCTAATCAGAGCTTAGTGAATGTTAACGCTTTCCTCTGCTGGAGATTTTAGTAAAATTCACTTGAGTTTATCAGAACTCTTCTCCTGCACAGAGAAAAAAAACTATTTCACGGCAAATTGAATAGAGGCCTGTCTCTACATAAAATTATTTTCCATGTCATATTTTTTCCATGTGTAAAATAATGTGTGTGTGTGTATGTAGAGTACATATGTATATCAAACTGATGATACCCATCAAGGTTGAAACATGTTTGTGAGTGGTTTGACTTGCTTTGCTAGTCCCATGCTGTGCTTAAAAGCTGTGTGAACGGCGGTGCATTTGCTTAAATGGGGTCCATGTGAATGGATTTTCCAGGCAAAAGGTGACACCTGTGCTCATTTGCATGTCATTTCCCAGAATCCCTAGCTGCAGTGGGAGCACTGTATGCTAGGTGATAATGGTGGAAAGGCAGGGTTGCAGACCTGTCTAAGACATGTGAATGTGCTCACAAGTGATATTCTTTATTGGCTATATGCTAATGGTGGATGTTTTTTGTTGCCTTTTTCACCCACCATAACTTACAATGTACACACACACACGACAAAAAGGGAGCGCATACACTCCATAGTATAAAACCATATATAACAATTTAATCAGACCAGAAAATATAAAATCATCACACTCACAAACACAGAGTGGGAATCACATTTCTGTGAAATAGCTCAAGGCACCGCCGCTGTAATTGTCCAAATGGAAGTCCAGTCGTGGCACAGTCGAATAGCATCCGATCTTGGACTAGGTGTAGATGGCACAACCTCCACAGACGTCCTCCATAAACTTGATATTCTAAGCTGCTTTCCTCCAGCCCTGCGTTCCTCCAACTCGTCTGTGTGATGACGTTTGAGTGCGTAAAACAACATCCATACGTGTTTCGTAGTCAAAGGCGCGACTGCATCAGGGGTTATGGCCGAGGTAAATTAATGGCTTTAAATAGTCCATAGTTTCCAAAGTAATAAATTAGGTAATTAAATTTCCTGCGGCACCTGAAACCACAAAAATCTGAGGGAAGGTGGAGGCTGGCCTTCAGGAGAGGGATTCCTCCCAGCGTGGGAAGGGTAATGGCGATGCACAGCGTGTCAAACGATGAATGATGCGTTCCAAATGAAGGCAGTGCGGCAGATGCTGGTTCATGGTATCAAAAGAAGTTTATTGAACGTTTAGCAACATACTGGGTAAAAACAAGAGTCTTGAAGGGAGCCTCTGACGCGTTTCGTTCAAAGAGTTTTGACAAATTGCATATACTGCACAAAACGCGTCAGAGGTTCCCTTCAAGACTCATGTTTTTTAACCTGGCTTGTATGCCGCAATAAAAAAAATTTCTATAGCACTTTGCCTCCAGCCTATTGTAATTTGCTGTGCCCATCCCACCATTTTTTTCAATCTGACCTTACCTTGGAACGAGAGGCACGCAGCGGAACAGGACCAACCCTAATCCCCAGCCGGAGAGGTGGATCAGAGTTCAATTATGAACCGTGAGTACATATGCTCACATTCAGTGAGACAATGGGAGGTTTGAAAAGCCCATCCAGAGGGGGACCGCCGGGTGGAGCGACATACTCACCGGGAACAGGTTAGACGGCTTCTACCTTCACTGCATGGACTATTGCACTTATTATTCTCTCCACGCTGGGATCTTATGTGATACTTATGGCTCAAAAGGATGTAACCCTGTTTGTGTATCATTACTGTTATGCTTACATAAAAGCAATACTGAAGATATAGAGCACCCAATTAGGGATTTTCCCTTGTCTACATTGTTCTTACACAGGGATAGGTATTTATTGTTTTATGTATAATTTTTGTTTGCTGTATTGTTTAAAGGAACAAGCAATAAAGCCTTATTTTCATTTCACCTTAAAAACAGTCGCCCTCCAGCAAAAAACCCAGGCAGATAAACGTCGATGACCACCTCCCCCATTTCAAGTGGGAGATCAGGTTTGGCTGGCTACAAAAAATAATCGGCTGAAACTGCCTTCCTCCAAACTCAGGCCCAAGTTCATTGGACCTCACAAAATCCTTAAACAGGTCAATCCAGTGGTGTTCACTTCCGGATAGCTTAAGAATACCTCCAGTGTTCCATGTCTCCCTCCTCAAATCGTTCATCCAGAACACCTTCTCTCCTCCTATTCTCCCTCCTCCTAGACCATTCTTGGTGTATGGCCAGGAGGAATTTGAAGTATACCAGATACTGGATTCCCATAGATCCTGTGTTTGGCTACAGTACTTGGTCTATTGGAAGGGTTATGGACCCGAGGAGAAATCATGGCTCAAATTCAGGGATGACCATGCCCCCAACCTGGTCTTGGCGTTTCATCAGAGATTCCCTGCCAAAGCGGCTTAGATTGCCCGGAGGTCTCTCCTCAAGAGGGGGATACTGTAAGTATTCTGCTCGATCTGTGCTGGGTTTTGATGCAGTTCGGGTTTTCCAGGTTGCCTGCCCTTTCTGCTCAATTTGGACATTTTGTGTACTGGCAGGCTGCAGTTCCTAGTGGGAGTCACCGAACAAGGTTCTAACATTTGCCGTTCCTGTTGTCTTCGCTGTCACGCCTTACCCTTTTGTCTGTTTGGATTCCCCTGTTGCTGTGGATCAACAAATGCTGAAGATGATATATAAACAATAAATTATTATATTTTATTAATCAGGTACTATTTTTGTACATCTAGTGTACATGAGAAATATTGATACAATCAATATCCATTTCATTTGAAGTAATTTATACTGTACTAGCTAAGAGACCCGGCGTTGCCCGAGATGAAAAATAAAAGTGTGTGAGAATGTGTGTCTGTCTGTATGAGTAAGTGTGTGTGTCTGTTTGAGAAAGTGTGTGTGTCTGTATGAGAAAGTGTGTGTCTGCATGAGGGAGAGAGTGTCTGCCTATATGAGAGAGCGTGTCTGTATGAGAGTTTGTGTCAAAGACACACTGACAGGGCAGGGGGTGAGGGGCAGAGGGTGAGGGGCAGGGGGAATGCATCCCCCCCAACAAACGCTGGCCCCTTAAAACTTCTGCTTGGCTCCCAAGTACTATATATGTTCCCCCCTCTTATTATTATTATTATTATTATTATTATTACCAGTGTTACACGTGCAGCAGAGCCCCTACCTGCTTCCGCTGCAGGAAACTACTCAGCTACTTTGCTCTGTGTGCAGAGCTGATCGGGGACAGTCAGACGCGCCGCGACCGCCACCGCCGTGCTCTCACACCCCCCCTCGCCCATGTCCCGCAGCGCACAGCCACGCAGGGTTAAGGGCGCCGCAAGGGGGAGGGCGCGCCGAGGGGGAAGGTTGCGGCCCGGGGTAATGGACCGGGTGCAATATTAGGTGTGCAGGTGTGAGGGGGGGGGGGGTTGGCGGTGTGCAGGGGTGAGGTGGGGTGGTGTTGGCTGTGTTGGCTGTGTCGGCGGTGGTTGAGAGTGTGGCAGTTGGGTATGTGAGGTCATAGAACAACACAGGCCAATGAGAGGCGTGCGGGGGCGGGGCCAGGCTACGGATCAATCTGATTGGCCAGAGGCTGAGTGACCGACCGACGGACCAATCAGATTGCCCATAAGCACAGCAAACAAACAAAGTTTTCAGCAAACAATCAACGTTTTCATTTTTATAGATATATATTTAATCATTTTGGCTAAACGTTAGTTGTGCTCTCCATGTAATAAAATTATTCATGTAGAGACTATCTGGGCACTGAGTTTAAGAAACCTAGCTGTCTTCCGTTTTCCTGAATGAACAAATTCCTGATGCAAAGCCTCTTTTATGTTGACCACTGGATGCATTCACTTATGTTTCCTCCTATAACATTAGTCTGTAGTCAGGAATCCTGATTGCACACAACACCACTACTGACCATACTGTAACTACTAACAGATCAGATCAAGAATAAATGTGGGAAACCAAAAACCTATGGTAAAAAATAAAAATATCACAATGCACTTTGATGGAATGTTTGTCATTGTGGTTTTCAAAGGGTTACTTTATTCTAGGTTATAATGTAAGGTTCACAGTAAAGTCAAATATTATTAAACCCCATGACATGTAAGCCTTTACAATAGTAGTATGATTGACTTGTATTTCTTTTTTGGTTCATGAACATTTATAAAACTATCTTTTGGTTTTACTTTATATGAATGTTATGTGCTAAATTAATTGTTTAATGACTCCCTATTATCTTGGTTTAACAATAATGGTGACTGTTGAGCTGTATCAATGACAGCAGTAAATAAATTAATTGTACACTTTATTTTTGTACTCAACTATAAAATGTAGCCCTGTTTCCCCTACCCCTAAGTGATATTGGGGTGGGTATGCCTTCTCCAGCTACTTCTATCCACGGTGGTGAGGGGAGAGCCAGAACAGGGGTGCAGGTTACCTTATTTCTCAGTGGTGCAGCACCTCCAGTCAACACAGGTCCTCTGCATGGGCAGAGGATGGGCCATGCTGACACCTTGATCATCCTTTAAACAGCAGGCAGCAGACAGTAATGACAATGATGCTGGGTACAACTGGCTTCATTGCAGATAGGTGATATCAGACAGCAACACAGATGCATCCCTTTTCTCTCCTTGTTCCCATCTCCTGGTCAGAGCCCTGACTCAGGCCTTTGGCCCCTTTCAGGCCTGTTATACCTCCCTCCCATCCCCTGGTGGGATGGAGGAAGAGACTCCTCACTCTTTCTAGAACTTGAACTCAACTGCTCAATTTAGGAGAGTGTCAGAATTTATAACCTGAGATAGGGGGTTGGAACCCTGTCCCATAACAGCACAGGTTGAAAACTGATTGACTAGCCCTGCTTTGGCTGAACCAATCATATCCATCTCTCAGGCTGACACTCTCTGATGGTTGCTAGGCCTGTCCTTGGATACCAGAATTGTATCAAAGGCTGTAATACACATACACAGCCTTCGGAAGGAATTAACCTTTCCACTGCCTGCACCTAACAGTACTAACACTGGAAAGGCCCAGGAAAAGAAGTAGCAGCCGGAAGGCTAGGCTATATTCTCCCCCTGGTGAAAACTCCAACGGCCCGCTTGGACTACAGTAGGTATAACACTACCTTACTGTGCAACAACCAATAAATCACATAACATGAAATGCAACAACATGTAAATTGCATAACACACAATGGCAATATACATTTGCATAAAAGTGCATATGATGATTCAATGTCAGCATAAACATGGGAATACCTCTACATAACATACAGTACAATGCAATGTGACAATACCATTACTACAACATGGGTAGGGCTACCTTAGTAGTAATGTGCTGG
Organism: Ascaphus truei; assembly: GCF_040206685.1. NCBI lineage: Eukaryota > Metazoa > Chordata > Amphibia > Anura > Ascaphidae > Ascaphus > Ascaphus truei. The sequence continues at coordinate 317,728,667 of NC_134486.1, forward strand.
ATCAGGCTTCAACACCATATGGCTCTGACTATCAGGCACTCTTATTGAATAGCATCTTTTGTTTGCAGATGCAGAAATGTATTCTACCCTGTTCATGCAGATACTACGCCACACGTTCCATTCCCTTTTTAACCTCTGTATTTCAGTTTGTTCTTGTGGTGATACCCTTACCATTGGTGTGAGAGGCAGGGCAGATATAACAACACCATTATTCATGGGGACCTCAGATATTACTGGTAACAAGGCCCTAGGGGTCATAATGTGAGCGCTAGCGGGGACAGCATCAGAGGATAACAGGACAGGGCACAGCGGAATGGGCACATTATAGTCCTGGAAGCGGGAGACTAAGGAGACCTCCCGAAGTGGAGCCATATCAGTGTCCACAGTCCCAGCAAGGCTCTGTAGGCCAGAGCCCCTGACAACCATAGATTCAGCCGCAACGACGGCTGCAGCATCCTGGAAGCTCCGTTCTTCTTTTCTCCCCCGGCACTGGAGGGAAAAGGAGTCTGAGGACTTGGCTCACCGGGGAGGTAGCAGCAGCTGTTAAGCCCATCCGGACGGCTTTGCAGCCTTCTCTTCTCCCGGTGGTGGAGCAGTAGTTGCAGCGACAGCGACATCTGGGGTAGTGCCAGCCTCAGGAACGGGAACCGGTAGGACACTCGCCAACTTGGGAGCGTGGGAGGCCCCGACCGGTACCTTGGAGGTTGTAGCACCCTCGCTGTCAGGCAAACTGGAAGCAGACGCTCCCACTGCAAGACCCTGGATGGCAGATAGATGGATCACCTCACCATAAGCAGGTAAGTCGTCAGTGTGGATCTCGGGCAGCGTGCTGAGCGGCTCTGACGTCACTCCCAGTAGGACAGCAGCGAAACCTGGCAGGACATCAGGTACGCGGGAGGGATCGGAAGCTACCTTGCGGATGTCAGCGGCGTTGTCATCAGACACCCCAACGGCAATCACCTCCCTCTCGGAGCAGCTTGCCAGAGCAGCAACAGCAGACAGCACCTCACTTTATGGTGGTAGGGCGGTTCCACAGGGCACAGACGGCAGACCACTGGGCATAGATGTCCCGCCGGACACAGGGAGGGACAGCTCCGGAGGTGGAGAAGCATCAGGCACCTTTTGGAAGGCAGTCACTCAGGTGGTGGAACCCAGTAGAGAGCCTTCTTTTCGGCCGCCATGTTTCACGGTGGAGAGTTCCATACTTGACACGGAAGAAGGGTAAGTAGCCACCACTTGCAGGTCTGGATAGAAGAGTTAGACCATCGCAAGGTAGTGGCGAGCAGCATCATCCGCCAACCCTGGGCCAACTGTGATAATTTTCGCACCAGTTGATATAGAGTGTGCAGCTCCATGGTGCTCATCGCTATGTTGATAGCTTGTGGATCTTCGAGCCTAGCCCTGAGATAGAGCACACGGCAAGCCGGGCAGCTCCCCAGCAGTTGTAGTTGCCCGCCCGGGTAGTCGCATAGCGGGCAGACCCCGAGAAGTTGAGTCTCATGGGAGTCATGGATGACAAGGACTCCTCCGGTCAGCTCATAAATTTGCCCACTGTTCTCCATGTGGATCAATTAGGAGACAACCGTATAAGCTCAACTGCTGTCTCTACGTGTTTCTGGCTTCTCACATCCTATGTGCTCCGTCAGGGCACACCCAGCTCCTCCCCCCGGTGAATAGTATAGTCCAATCAGGAGCAAGGAAGGGGGGGGGGTTTCAGCAATTCGCGCTGTTTCTGCAAACTGTAATCCAGCAAAAGCTTGCAAGTTGATGCAGCTTTTGCAAAAGAGCACACGGCTTCCCTGGTAGTGGCGGGAACCACCATTTTGAGATAGTTAACATCCATGCGGTCCCCAGTTCTCTGGAACCACCATTTTGAAAGCACAAAGTCCAGCACCATGCGGTCTCCTTGAGAGCAAAAACCACCATCTTGTGAGGACTTGTGAACACGTGTGACCCCTTTCTTCATTAAGGAGCCACACAAAACAAAGCACAATTTCTTTCTTTGAGTACCACGCACCCTGGTAGAGCTTCAGGGAACGCCTCACGAATCTCTGCTGCAATAGTCCTTTATTGCTTTGAGTACACAGGGGTCTCTGGTGATGCCTCTGAGGCCCTGTCCCCTTGCTGCTATTCTCCGTTGTGGTGTACAGAAGGGTCACCCCTCCTCCCTGGTAGTCGCCCCAACTGAAGTGCCGGAAATCATCTGCAGGCTCCCCGGTGTCGCCTCAGAAACCTGATCCCCATTCTTTCCTTGGTATACTGATATGCAAGGTACCCATTCCTCCCTGGTGAAGCCTTAGGTAGTCACCCCAAATCCTATTTGTGAAGTGTATGTGGGTATCCACGCTTCCTTGGTGTAGCCTCAAGGAATCACCCCACAGATTAGCAAGTTCATATGAGGGTGTCCACACTTTCTGGCACGATGACCAGGGGGTCGCCCCAACATATTTCTTTCTTTGGGAGAGAAACAGGAACAGTCTCTGTGTGTGCACATACAATAAAGTCCAGTATACTGCTGCTGCAAAAACCTGTCCTGTTCTGGTAGCAGTTCGTCATCTCAGCAACGGCTCCAAATGTAGCCCTGTTTCCCCTACCCCAGGTGCTATTGGGGTGGGTATGCTTTCTCCAGCTACTTCTAGGTGTTGGGCAATGTACCTGTTGGCAAACAGGAGGGCTGAGTGCTCCGCGGTGGTGTGGGGAGAGCAGAACAGGGGTGTATGTAGGTTACCTTATTTCTCAGTGGTGCAGCGCCTCCAGTCAACACAGGTCCTCTGCAGCAACAGAGGATGGGCCATGCTTACACCTTGATTTTCCTTTACACAGCAGGCAGCAGACAGTAATGACACTGATGCTGGGTACAACTGGCTTTATTGCAGATAGGTGATATCGGACAGCAACACAGATGCATCCCTTTTCTCTCCTTGTTCCCATCTCCTGGTCAGAGCCCTGACGCAGGCCTTTGGCCCCTTTCAGGCCTGTTACCCCTCCCTCCTATCCCCTGGTGGGATGGAGGACGAGACTCCTCACTCCTTCTAGAACTTGAACTCAACTGCTCAATTTAGGAGAGTGTCAGAATTAATAACATGAGATAGGGGGTTGGAACCCTATCCCATACACACCATAGGTTGAATGCAGGTTCATCCAAAAGCAGGGCTAGCCAATCAGTATCCATCTCTCAGGCTGACACTCTGGTGGTTGCTAGGCCTGTCCTGGATACCAGAATTGTATCAAAGGCTGTGTAGCCCCGGTCTTATTTTACCTCCAGAGACCCCCTCTGTAGCGTGCCGAGCGATTGCGGGTGCCGCCGGAGGCAGCAACGGACCCGCCGGCACGCCGAGAAGGTGGGGGCCGGAGCAGGGAGCGATCCGAGGCTCTGCGGCGCACCCGGCTAGCGGGGGCCGCCATTGTGTCTGCTCGCGGTTGCGCAGTGTAGTCGCGCACGCGCTGTACAGTGCCAGGAGTGTCGGCAGCAATGTTAAGGTTGGCGTGAGGTCGCACATGCGTAGAACCACCGCGGTAGCCATTACAGGATCGCGCAGGCACAGTAAGGGTAGCGCACGCGATCCCAATGCTAAAGAGGTCCTGAGTGGACTACAATTACCAGCAGCCTCGGGGGATTGCCCTTTCACCCACATCACGTGCAGCCAGCCAGCAAATAGGGTTTTGCAGCTTCTCCTGTGGAGGAAGGCTACAATGTTGCGGGGACCACGTTTGGCAGTTGAAGCTGGGAGCAGGAAGGGGAAGGAAGGGTGTAGGGAGTAAGTGGCTCCTACACCAGGTAAGGTAGTTCCCCAGATCCCAGGCAGGCCCCAATCCCCACCAAGGTAGTGGGTAGGTACTGAGGGACCTAGGTTAGGGACCCTACCCTTAGGTGTGTGTGCAGTCTTGTCAGTGTCACGGCTGGTAGTGCTGTGAGCGCTGACAAGTAGGCACAGTGTGTGTGCAGTGCGGTCGCTGCAGGTACTGTGTGAGTGCAGTGTGTTTGCTGCAGGTTTAGGTTGAGTAGTCAGAGGGGATCCGGGAGGTGAAGAGAGAGGTAGTGTGGGTGCAGGGGGTCAGTGACCCACCTGCATAGGACAGGCTACCCCGTAGGCCCCTAGGAGTGTTCCCTGAAGACACCAAAGGTTGCTGTGCTGCAGGGACGGCCTATAGTAGTAGCGAGCATCACTCTTACTGAGTACCAGCTAGGACAAAGGGACAAGCGTGCGAGCAGGTCTGCTGGTGAGTCGTCTGGGACCAGACGGCAGGACATTGAGACCCAGGAGACAGACCGCTGATTCATCTGACCCTTTGCGAAGAGGTACTGGTCACCGCCGTGACCGGAAGGTGCTATAACATCAAGTGCACCAACACCGGTCAACAGGCGCTGATCCCGCCTTAGGCTAAACTCTTTAGGAACACTGAGCGAGTGGTTAAAGAACTGAGCCTACTGTATACCATCACTTAATATATATGGACACGGTGTGTGGGGCACGCGGTGAGGGGATGGAGACGTTGCTCCTGATGAATGGCGGATCCACTAAGGTTACACGTTAAGGTTATATTGCTATAATATAGAGTGATAAGGTTCCGTTCATTATCATATAGTAAAACTGGTTGCATATATATATGTGTGTTGTTGTATTTCTTGCCCAGGGGAATCTCATATCACGGGGATCCTGGGTAAGTGGAGGCGCTGCGCTAAGTAAGTGTATGAGTGTTACCCCAGGATCCCAGCTAGCGGAGGCTCAGATCTCCTGGAGCCGCAGGTGTTGTACAGTGACCAGTAGTTCCTTTGGGAGGGTTCAGAAAAAGGGCTACAGCTGTACACAGCCTACAGAAGGAATTAACCTTTCCACTGCCTGCACCTAACAGGACTAACACTGGAAAGGCCCAGGAAAAGAAGTAGCGGCCGGGAGGCTAGGCTATAGTATAATACGTACAACAATGGGGCACAAACAATGCTGCTCATTTACATGGCGTCAGTTTTTAATGGAGAGTCATTTACAGCGTGGGTTCTGGAAAACTAGTTTCTTCTTGTGCATTTAAAGCTCTGTATACAAAATAATACTTGGGACATATCTTGTGTATCATCACGTAAAGCCAACAGTTTGTACTAGTCGAGGAAAATAGTTCCTTGTTTTCAACTTGTAGCATAATGGGATGTCTCATGGATAATTATTCATTAGCATACATTGATGGGATTATAATGTCAAATAATGGTTGCAACATTATAGAAGTTCAATAGAATTGATTGCTTATCTCCTTCATGCACTCCAGTACAACTTTATTTCTTTCACTGTTTCTCTTGTTCGTCATTTTTCTGCCAGTGGTTGTGGCAGAAGGGATTTTTTTTGTCATATGAAGCACTAAAAAGATAGACGGTGCTTTATAAATAAACATATACATACATTAAAAAAGCTAAGTATTTTAAAGCTAGTTCATTTTTAGAACCTACGTTTTCATGTCATGGCTTCCTATTGGCCCGTGACATTTAAGTGCCACTTCATTAGGCACACACGCTCAATGGCTGCAAATATACTGGCACCCCTTTGAAGGCAAGTATCTCTGGAACAAAAGACAAAAATACCCAATGCTACATCCAATGTGACAAAATACATAGTTAAATACTTCAAGTACCCCCTGCTTCAATAAAAACAAAAATGTTAAAAAAAAAATAGTGTAGTGCTACATGTTTTGCTGCTTTAAAATGGCTTGGTCCATAAAGTCTCTCTTTATTTTAGGTTTATTTTCAGCCACAAATGGACAAATTCCTCAAACTCCTTTAGCGGCACCACCCGGAACAGTTCGTCTTTAATTTACTCAGGAGACCGTGATGAAAGTAACATCTCTGAGCAGCCTCATTCCACTCTGTATCAGTAACCCAGCTGCGGAACTCAGTGGCATACTCAGCTGCCGAGCGTCTTCCTTGACGAAGGTTGTTCAAAATTGTCTCAGCGGTCACACTACGGATTTGGTAATCAAAAATCAGGCTCATGGCTTCGATGAATCCTTCCAGATCCATTAGTAGTGGGCTATGCTGTTCTAACATAGGGGAAACCCAAGCAAGAGCCTTATCTTTGAGCAGGGTGATGATCAGTCCAACCTTGGCTTCGTCAGTATTATACAGATGCAGCCACGAGTATTAGAACTCTTGCCTTTTAAATTCTGGGGCAGTCTCAGAGTAAATGCCTCAACTTGCCACAACATTGACTCAACATTTCTGTGAGATTCTTAATGGCCCATCTGATTTAACACAGCAGGGGTCTCTGCAGTCCCATTGAGTTTGAATGGTGTTAATTCGATGCTGTCAATTTGATGGGCCATTAAGAATCTCACAGAAATGTTGAGGCAATTACTGTGGGACTGTCCCAGAATCTCCCAGAATTTCCCAGGTAAGTGTTCTAATACATGTGGCTGCCTCTGTATGTAGATGGTGGGCTGTAGCTTAAACAGAAGTCTGCATTGATTGAGTAAAGCCCGGAATGATTGTTTTTCACCCCCAAATCTTTCCAGAAGGGGTTCACAGGGCACGGTTTGCACAGGCAAGGTGTTTTGAACAGGTGCAGCGATTATACTGTAGCTGCACGTTGTTCACGTACTTCATCTTCTGCGTAGGCAGCACGTTCTTCTGAAAGGACAGCATGTTCTTCCAGACGACAAGACGGTTATAAACATGTCCTTGTTGTTCTTGGAAGCCAACCATGGCACGTTGTAAGTCAATAATCAGATGAGCCTGGGTCAGATCTGTTCTTACGGAATCCATTTAAAGGCCTATTTATTCTGTCAAGGGTTGATCTATGGCTGGAGTGGATCCCAGTGGCAGGAACAGCAGGGAGCATGGTCGGGATCACAAGCAGAAGTTGGAGGCAGGCGGCAAATAGCGTGGTCGGGGTCAAAAGCAGAGGTTGGAGGCAGGCGGCAGATAGCCTAGTCGTGGTCACAAGCAAAGGTCGGCAATGAGGAGACAGGAACAAGGCAATAGCAACAGCAGCAAAGGCAGCAGCAGCAAATACAGTAACTTAGCAGGTGCTGGAGGAACAAGTATAAACAGGCAAGGGAGGAACAGGAAACGGAGGTTTATATAGGTCTGGCTGGAGGCATAGGAAAGGTGCAAAGGTGTCAGGTTTCAGAGTCTGGAAACAAGAGCAGCAGCAGTCCAGGTGGATGTTCATGGTACTGCAGGATAAACTCTGACAGAATGATGGGCCAGTTCCATAACAAGTATCTCTTGGTCTGTCTCTGGTAGCAGGTGGTAGAAGAGTATCTCTAAAAAGGTGTTAAATTGTTCTGTGGGGGCTGACTGGAGTTATTCCTCCGTGTTTGTTTTTCAAGGTCCTCCTGGGCCTCCCATAGTCTACGTAGTTGTAGTCTCAAACCAGCCAGTTTCTCCTGGGTCCCACCCTGGGTGAGTATTATTTAAAGTACACTACATTCGAGAGCAAGAAGTTTTTGAGAATTCTTGAAAAGTCTTTTTTGTGTTATCAAGATCTTGTTTAGTAGATGGTTATTGGTAGTCTTTAGGTGAAGTGGACTCGTCATCAATCAGATTACAATCTTGTGCTTGTGTTCACATGAGAGGGGCAGTCATTGCTCTAAGATTGTCAGATTTTTTTTCTTTACGGAAAATGATAACTGCACGTTTTATTTTATTTTTTTATGGGGCTGGGGGGGGCATGCATGATGGTGGAATGGTAATGTACTTGTCAGGAATTATTGTTAGTTGGATTTATAGGCTTCTGAATTAATATGATGAAGAACAGCAGGTGCGCAAATTTCATCAGGACATGGAAGAAATAAAAACACCAAATAGTGCTATACTGTATTATTCAACAGTAGATAAATATTACTGGAGACTCTATAGAGTTTTCACTCACGTGTTAAACGTGATAATCAGGCAGTGTGGTTGTTAGGAGTAACCAACTCTGAATGTATCCAGACAGGTACTTCGTAATATCACAGGCAGTATTCCATAAGAAGTGAGGGAAAATCCACATGTAACCCATGTTCCCCCCCCCCCTCGATCGCAGACTGGACCTCTAGGGTGTAGTGAGGGCTGGCTACGTGTACTATGGTGGTGCATACCTGTGAGGAACAGGAGGGCCTGAGTCTCCCGCGATGGTATAGGGGATAACAGGGACAGGCTTCTGGGGTATATGCCTTTATCTTCTTAGCAGTAACGGTGCTGCGCCTCCATCTCTAGCGAGCCCTATAGGGGTAGGGTGAAATCCTCCCAGAGAAGACCTGGTCTCAGAGATTTCAGTCTCACACAAGTATTTGCATAAAAACAGCAGTGTCTCTTTATTGTCCTTGCAACAGTACACAGCAGCAGTTCATGTACAGTGTACAGGGTCTTGTCCTCCTCTCCTTCTCCTCCAGGCTGTACACCTGCAGGATTGGCTGTATGGGCCCCCAACACCCACCCCAAGGGTATACCCTCTGGGTGAGGCAAGATTCCCCCCCTCACCCCCTGAGCAGGGTGAGTGGCATTGGTCCACTGCCTATAGTGTTATCAGCTCTAAACAGGCCGGTCTTTTGCTTCTCCTCCAAGCACAGGTGTCACTCTAATCATGACCTCTCAGGTCAGTCACTCCAGCACTCTCTGCTCCCAGGACAGAACTACTTGTCCCTTACAGGAACAGGCAGGACTAAGTTTAGTCTTTCCCACCCCTCCTGATGTCAGCAGGCCCCTTCCCTGTGTCTCATGCCTTCCACACAGAGGCAGGGGGCCTACCTCCATCAATCAAAGCAGGGCTTGAAGTGGGGGAAACCCATGATAACTACTGGCGGCCTGCCCTTAACAGGACTTACACCATTTGGAGAAAGATATATAGCCCCCATTTCTTACCGGGGCTACACACGTATAGAAGGAGAAAAGCAAAAAATAGTGTAATATTGCTTTAATAAATAAAAAACACAAAGTATTGCACTTACATAAATGTCTTTGTGGTAAGCATTCAGACCACTCTAGGTCAATTGGACAGATAGCACTCCAAACAGCAACAGCTTCTGCTCCACGGCCGATAGAGCATTCACTGGACTGGATGTTTGAATGTTTGTTGGGAACATTCAAGCCTCTGTGAGTGAGATGTCACCAACACACCCTTAAATATTTCCATGATGAAAGGAGGTAGTCTCCTGATATGCGGTGGATGTATTCCATGGAATATCCTGTGTGCCTCTGTGAGCATAACATCACCATGCAGAGACTTTCAGTTCAGCAGCAGGAATGAACGAACAACGGTGGAGAGACGTCCACAGCTCCCCATCAATGAGTGGGATCAGCTGGGAGAAAGTGAGATCCTGCACCAATGTGGTCCGGCACAGAGGAAATCCCTCCTTATATGACTTGATCGTATGTGGTTTGTGGTAAAGCGTAATCAAATGTGAGTTGATCTTTGTATTATTACTCTTATACTACACAAGATAATAAAGGGTACTGTGCCATGTAGGTATTATTGTGTGTTTGACCATTTTTTGTCAGCTACTACAAGGAGCTTTAGAGACCTTGAGGAAGGAAGCACACTCCACCTACATTTGACCCTTAATTTATGGACTAGAAAGACAATTTGTTTTTAAGATAAAAGACCAAGATCAATGGCTTTTGATTTTAATGGTTCCAACCCTTTATTGTGACAGCAGTCTTTATCACATGCATGCTCAGCCTCCACATACAACCAGTTCCCACCATGTCTTCTCACTCACCCAGGGAGACCAGAATTCCTACACTGTAGGCCTGAGCTGCCCTTTCACCATGAGGAAGAAGCATGACTGCAAAACTCTTGTGGGCCGGTATTATGTAATGACTGTGCTATCACTTTGGACCTGCTGAGTGGGGTCACTTCTGGTTGTATGCAGTGGAAGGCATGAGCTGGAACACAAGTGAGAGACATGGATCACCTGGGTGCTGTAAAAGCACTGCATATTGAGGGAAGATCAACTCCGAGAGAATGGAAGGCCCAGGAGATGCTTGATGGCAAATTTAGAGCTGTTTTAAACAATCACAAATTAGAACTAAGAAGATTACAAATAAGATGTTATTTTATATTGCACTCCTCTGTGCTTATCACTATATTGTAAGCATTACAGACACAATAATACTGTGCCCTAAATCATTTACTATATATGACTTTGCTGCCCAAGAAACAGGGAGATACAGTACAATGGCAATATCACAACTTTCATGAGGATCAAGTGCTGTCCCACTCAAGACATTTCCTTTACTCCTAAGTTAATACCACTCAATTAGCCATTGCAGATCGTACAATTTGATTTGACAACTCAACGGTACAGCAAGTATATAAAAGTAGGCGATTTTGTAAGACTAACCGGTATCCTCAGATAACATGGTCTGGAGGAAATTTGATGGCAGCGTAGGTGATATTTCTGGATTTCATAACCCCAAAAGTGGCTGAGATTGGGAGCTAAAATGTAAGCATAAATAATAAGTGCATGGGTTCTTAAAATAGCCTTACAGATGTAGCGGCCGTTATCCGAACATTTCACGGAGCCGTTTTCATGAACTCTGCTGTATTTTATGCGGCATTCACTCGTTATTCTTCCGTGAACGCTGCCGTGAATGCCGCCAATCACACCATATTCTTCTACAGTTAGAGGGTTTGTGTATGGCTAAGAAGCCTCAGAAAGGACGTCTTTCCCATGTACAGTATGCAGTATGAAATCGTAACATTAATCTTCAAATTACTTAGATTTTTAGATTTTAAGACAACAACACCTGATAAAAACACTAGTAAATACGCGTCTTACACGGGAAAGTTTGAAGAAATCATGCGGCAAAACCTGGGTATGTCCAGGAATACAAATCGTGAAATGTACGGATAACGGCCGCTGCATCTGTATGAAACCAGAGGTACTTTGTATTGTAATGGGTGTTTGTTGATCATGAAATGCCAGTGGATATGAATCCTCAATAATTTCTGAACGCAGGTTTTCAGACTTCTAAGACTTTTGTCACCGACCCCAAAAATGTTTCTGGTGAAATGCTGATTACATCTGCTACTGAAAATATGAATAGGCTCATATCTATTTAATCACTTCTCAAATCACAAACAGGCACAAATAGAGAAGAATAGTTTTATACATTTAAACAGTTTTATACTACAGAATACTGTATACATTTTGTTTTGAGCCAATTTAAAGGCTAATTTACAGACAAGACCATGAGTATTCTAAAGCTTGCCTTAAACTAGCCCGGTTACATGCTGGGTACATGCTGGGTGTAACCTGGCTAGTTTAAGGCAAGTTTAAGGCATTTCTGCATTGACTAATGACTCATAGGATTAACACAGCAGGGGTCCCTGGCAGTCCCATTCAGTTTGAATGGGACTGCCAGGAACTACCACTGTCAATCTGATGGGCCATTAATCAATGCAGAAATGCTGGGTCTAGTTTAAGGCAAATTTAAGGCATGTACCTGGGTGTACCTGGGTCTTTTTGGCGATTGCCATTGGTTTGTGTTAGAATAACCGTGGGCACTACAGTACATTATACATTACTTGTTTGGTAAGTGGCTCCCTGTATTTGCAAAGTGTATAATGTGACCTTTTCTGTAGTTTAACATTACATATGAAAACAATGTATTCTGCGATATTGTACTCTTATTAAAATGTCAAATCAATACATTTTCTTAAGTAAGGTATATTTTTTCTTATTTCTATAGCTGATGTTATCTCCGTTTATGTGGCGTAAGCTATGTTGGGATATACTGTACTCATATAAATGGAAAACCTACTAAGTACGATACTTAAAAAAACCAACATGAAACCACAATGGAAAGAACACACATTGTAAAGAGGTTTGTATTGTAATTTTGCTTTGTGTTCATGTTCCTCAATGTCACTTCAGTGTCCTGAAAGGGATTATTTAGTACTCCATGTACAGTACTCCAATAATTCTTGGAAGCGATAGAGGGGTGTGTGTTGGATTATATTTCATCCATTCTTGAAGAAGCATTGAAACTTATTTGGTTTGCACAAACTCAGTTTACTTTGCCATGCACTGTGTAATGTACTTCATCCAACTATGTCAGAGAAATGTTGGTGTAAGATTAAATTTGTGGAGCTCTTAAAAGACGCTTGATTAGGAATTGTCCCACAGCTGCAATTATACATTAACACACATTCCCAGCTAGCTCAAACTCCTACACCCACCACATCATGACTATATATTTATGCCAAAAAATAGTGAGCATGGCAAATGTATACAACAAAAGACAGGGGTGCCCAATGCTACATCCAATTGACAAAACATATATGCTAATAAGAATAAAGTTTAAATACTTCAATAATGATAATAATTACTTGGTTATTTAGTTAAACCCTTTGGCCAAAGCGTTGTAAGCCTGCATACCAAATGTCAAGGTATAACCAAAAGTGCAGGTCCTACACTACTCCACCTCTATACTGCTGCGACACACTTTATTCGAGCAAATACCCAGTATGTACCTGGCAGATACCTGGAATGCGCCGCTCCTCACCTCAGACAAGCCCCGTTGCGTTTGCCTTCCCAGCCATGGTTCATGCCTGGCTGACGGGCGGCTGATCTGTTAAATAATAATGATTAGGATTTAATAGGCTGCAATGCTTCGCGTGTCTACCAGATGGCATAAATTCATGAATTGTAATGCAGTATATATATATATATATATATATACTGTGCAGTATTGCAGCCAGCGGGAATAAAATGCTTCAATCCCTACCTGGAAAATAATGCAATGCACTCGGGCAGAAAACAGTCACAAACCTCAATACACCCGAGTATACCCGAATTCGTGGGACTAGCCGAGCTCGAATAAAGTGTGTCGCCAGTGTATGTGGGGAAAGAACCATAGTAGGTCCTGTTTTTGCAGCAAAGTGAAAAGACCTCCCAAGTTAAAAAGGTGAGGACCTTGACGTGTGGTATTGACGTTTCCCGCACTTCACCTGCTATGCTGAAGCGCTTCGCACCAGCCTACCAGTTGCCGAACCCCAGCCTGGATATCGACTACTCTGACGTCTCCAACTCTGACACTAAAAATAAATGCTAGATGGCGCTCTACTAAACCCAATGAAACAGTGAAGTGAATAAATCAATAACACTGTGAAGTGATTAAATAAATCAATTAAAACAATAAAGTGAATAAATAAATCAAATAGTGATAAACATTCAGTGAGTGTAAATCGTGAATACAAAGGTAAAAACCACTTATCACTCGACCCTGCAGAAAAGACAGTTTCAAAAGTCTGAAGGTGCACTGTTGATCGAATTCCAGGGCAGCGTCGCGGATACCCAAAAAAGAAAATATATATATAGTGTAATACAGTAACAAAGTGTCGATAAAAATATAAGGGGTTGCCAAATCATTACTCACAAACGATGTAGATCCATTTGTGACCTTTATTTATAAAACTTTTTTATTCTATCTGCACCATGGCTATTTTCTCTTTTTCATGAGATTGCTGTCCGTTTATACTGCACCTGACTGGGATGTTTCATGGTTCCAGACAGATTCAATGCTTTAAAATCTACTTCATTTGTGAGTAGTGATTTGGCAACTCCTTATATTTTTATCGACACTTTGTTACTGTATTACACTATATATATTTTTTTCTTTTTTGGGTCTCCAACTCTGACCATGGATTACCCTGCCTTCTCCAACCCTAAACCAGCTACAATTGACTACGAACTGCGCAATCCAGAACCGGCTTCGTGGTCTTAGGTAGATGTATTCACATTCCCACCTCAGCCCCGCGGTCCAGTCCCGGTTTGTGGCGAGCACGTCCATTACAGTATGCTCAGCCCCACAAACTCGGACCCCGCTGTTACTGTCTGAAATGCTGTCTGAAAACTGGTTCCTGTTTGAAATACTGCCCCCGCCTGAAACCCAGTCCCTGTTTATAGGCCTAACTCCATCTGAAAGACAGCTCCGTAAAGAAATCCATATTAAGGCCCAGCGGCTTGGAGAGTTAAAACAGAACCTGGCCTCCTGTGTTCCTTCCCCTGGCTCCCCTGTGACCTGGGAAAACTTGGATCCTGTGGGACTGGTGCAGGCTCAAAATATGCTTCATGAACTGTCCCTATCTTTGGACCAGTACATAAAAGAGCATGACCCTCTCCTCGCCAGCTACACTGTTATTGGACAGTTCCCCTGCGCTACTAGTCCTGTTACTAAACCCTTGGGGGTACCGCCTTCTCCTGAAAATTACCAAACTGATTTTGTTTCTCTAAAGCCAAAAGAAGAGTTTGCCACGATCCCTGGTTTTGATTCAACCTCTCATTTCTCTGACGTTTTGCCTACTTTAACCCATGCTTGTAAACCCTTTGAGGCACCCTTTGTGCATTATTGTAATTCCCAAGCCAACGTGACATTTATAGAGCCTGAAGATGAACCTTCTATGCCCCAGTTTCCAAGTCAGATCCCATTTTCTCTGACTCTCATGCACTGCCTGCTTTAACCTTTGCTAGTTCCCAACCCCTAGGTTTAAAGGCAGACCTTGCACATTATGCCTCTCCTGAGGTTCAAGTTGCTAAGCCTGTTGCGGTTCATTGCTGTCTTTCTCCTGTCCCAACTAAAGTTCCTGTTACTGAGTTCCCTGAGACTTCTTCTGAAATATTAATTCCAGTTAAATGTGATGCTCATGAGTCTGCTTCAGCCAAGAGCCAGCATGCAGATTCCCCTGTCTCTAACACTCTTGCTACACCCAATGCTATTCCTCCTGTGCCTCAGACATTTTAAATTCCTGCCTTTGACTCTAAGTCTGTTTCCTTGGAACCTCCTACAGCGATTAGTTCCCCTTTTTCTGCCACTCTAGCTATCACTTCAGAGATCAGCTTATCTGTCTCTGATCCATTAGTAAGGTCTGAGTCTCCCCTCACTGCTTCTAAGGATTCTTCAGCACTTCCTGTGTTAACCTCTGCTACTGCTATAACTCCTGATGTAAAGCCAGGCTTCCTTCCCTCTGACTCTCCTGTAGTCTGTGTTATGCCTATCACTAATGCTAAAACTCCTGTTTTAAAAGGTGTTTTCTCTGTTATGTCTGTAATGCCTGTAGCTTCGTTGATTGATTCTAAGACCCTGGCCACAAAGTCTCCCATGGAGTCTGATGTCCCCACTATGGACACTCTGACTCCCACTTCAGAGGCAAGCTTAACTTTATCTGATTCTGTTGAAGTACCTAGTCTGGCCCTTGCTGTTACACAAATTCCCACTTCAGAGACAAGCGCAATGTCCTCTGATTCTATTGAAGTACCTAGTCTAGCCTATGTTGTTTCACAAATATCCACTTCAGAGTCAAGCGCTATCTCCTCTGATTCCACAGAAGTACCTAGCCTGGCCCTGGCTTTTCACAAGTTCCCACTTCAGAGACAAGCGCACTGTCCTCTGATTCAATATTAGTATCTAGTCCAGTTACTGCTGTTCCTCAAATATTCCTTTCAGAGACAAGCGCAGCATTTTCTTATCCCATTGAAGCGTCTAGTCTGGTCCCTGTTGTTTCTCAAATACCCACTTCAGAGACCAGTATACCTTCCCCGGACCCCTGTGCTGTACCTAATGTGACCACTGCATCTTCTCAGGCATCCAGTTTAGGAACGAACATACTCTTCACTGGCTATTCTGCAGCTCCTTTTGTAATCATGACTTTAATTCCCTCACAGCAAAGAAGAGTTTTTCTCTTAGTCCCCCCACAACTCCTCATGTAGCCTTAGAGCCTGGGATTCCCACTCCTCAGACAATACTGTCTCTCACTGACTCTTCCACAGTGTTGGAGGTATCCGCTACAGACTGTTTTTTTCATGTATTTCAAATGTATTTAGCTGCTTGATTTCTACATTGTTGTGTGTGTAATTTAATTTTTATTTAGTTACATGTCATTTTTAATGCTCTTTGCAGGAGTATATTTCAGGGGCTTGCTTTTGAATAATGGCTTATATCTGGTAGTTAGATTTGTATGAAGGTGGTTACTTTGAAGTAGAATTATTTTCTCAATGGTTTTGATTTAGGAATTGAATAGTGAATTGTATAATTGATTTGGATTGTATTGTAATTGATTTAGGAAATTGATTAATTGGTTGATGGTAAATGTATTTATGTTTACTTGCTTAGTTTCTATTTGATTTTGTGGCTGGCATTGTATGTTGTTCATAGTGTATTTTATTTTGGAATTGATTTTGCATAGTGTTACATGATGCACAGATTAATTGCATCATGTACACACTCAATGCAATTGTGTGATATTTGATATACATTTGTCTAGCTGCTGGTTTGTTGGGAGAGGAGATATCATTTATTTTTAAAACTGCTGCTGGTTTAATTGTAAGATGCAATGTGGTGATTTTCAGATTAATGTAACGGGTATTCCACCCCACCCAATCGCATATATAGTGTGGGTGAGTAGAACATGCAGTGTTACCGGTGTGGTGCATTACCTGTTGGCTCGCAGGAGGGCTGAGCTTCCGCCACGGGGAACCTGGGGCAATTATACTAGGGGTAACCACTTACTCAATAGGTGCAGCGCCTCCACCTGCGATGGCTCCCACCAGAGGGGGAAGTGAATCCTCGCAGGACAAACTCAATGATCACATACACAATGGGGTATAATAACTAAGGACTTTACTAACATGTAATACGACACATCACATTCATAATATAACCTGTGTCCCTCTCAGGAGGAGACACTAACCGTGACGTCTCGCAGGACGATTCCCCAACACTAGGTGATCCCACCCAGTGTCCAAAGAACCCCACCCAATGTCCCGCACTCTTGCAGAGAATCAATGGGTGACTGCGCAGTCACTATTAAGCTAAGGGCCCGGTGGTGCACTTAGAACTGTAGATACCTGCCGAGCACTCCAGTGCTCGGATCAGCAACGCTTCACCAAGGGTCAGACGCGTGATGAATCCGTCTGATCCTATCCTGGCGATATTCTCTGTGACCCCAACGTGGGTCCGAACTCCTTCACTGGAACCGCAGCATCCGCTGAGTCCCTTTCTAACGATACAGCAACGTGACACACCCTGCACTACAGGCCGTCCCTATAGCACAGCATCCTTAAGTGGCTTAAGGGTCACTCTCCTAGGGCCTTCGGGGTTGCCTATCCTATATAGATAGGTCTTGTACCCACCCTACTCATAATACGGGCCCTGGGCCATGGATCCCCGGACTGGTTACCGCTATGAACCCCCCCCAGTTGCCTCGTACTACGCGCAACGCCGCCCTGGGCTATGGCTCCCCGGATTGGTTACCGCTATGAAACCCCCCCAGTGGCCTCGCCACTCGCAACACGGACCCTGGGCTATGGCTCCCCGGACTGGTTACCGCTATGAACCCCCCAGCTGTCTCGTGCCACTAATTCACAACAGGACCCTGGGCTATGGCTCCCCGGATTGGTTACCGCTATGAAACCCCCCAGCTGTCCCTATCTTCCCTTCTGTTCCCCAGTGCCAACTAAAGTAAGTGACAGGTTCCCTATCCTGAGGGCTGTCCCTGGCAACACTCACACTACTGGGGGACTCAGGGCCATCTTGGGCCAAGGGGGTGCTGGCCTAGTACAGGGAGTCCCTCGCTCCTGTACCCTACCTCCTTCCCTTGACTGCTCCTTCCTCTGACTGACAACGTAGCTGCAAGCCCGCCAAATGTATCTATATCCCTCCAGGGCAGTCCTGCAGCCCTATTGGCTCCTATCAGGCACCTGGTGCCTGTCTCCCTATGCCTCCTGGGAATTGTAGTCCCGAGGCCCTTACTATAACATTGGGGCCGCGTGCGCGCCTTCCCTGTGCTTACACTAACCCCTAATGGCCGCCGCAATCTCTCCCTACCTCTCGCGCGACTCTCCTGGCTGGCTCCTACACTCGCGCGATCTTCTGCGCATGCGCGACTATCTCGGGCCGCCGGGGACTCTCTGCGCATGCGCGAACCGGCGCAACATGGCGGCGCCCTGTGCAAGAGCCGCCGGAGATCTCCTGCACTCCGGCGAGCTCCCTCCTCGGCCCCCACCCTCCTGAATGGCCGTCGGGTCTGCCGCTTGCCGCTGGCAGTACCCGACAGCGTCCGTGACCACGGAGGCGCCCGGGGGGGTCGCAGGGGGAAAAAGATGACCTGGCTACACTCTCCCCCTGGTGAAAAACCCAACGCCCTCGCTTGGGGAACGACATAACATGGTACAATTTTACACACTGAAAAATGGCATGGCATACCCCGTACACTTAACAGATCGACTGCAACATCCTCAAAACATGGCACATTTTCACACAATGCAAAATTACATGGCATATCACACCCACTATTACCCAAGGCCAGCTGAGTATCAGCTGCTTGCTGAGACCATTTGTGGGGTGCCCCTAACTGATCAGATGGGGGTACCTCACTTTTGCGTCCGTGAGCCTCCCCGGGGTGAATCTCTCGGAAAGCACACTCTGGCGTAACAGTCACTGCTTCAGTGCTACTTCCTCCCCCTGGTGGAAGGAATAGCGCAGTGTCCTTCACACCAACCTTTACTTGATCATCCATGGCCTGGAAGCAGCAGGCCAGGCGGCCAGGACCTTTCCCTCGGTCCACTACGTGACGAATGGGCCGCTTCTTCTTGGGCGCAAAGGAGGCAACTTCTACCAGCTCCTTTGCCACATAGTCCTTGTCCCTACATACGTGCTCAGCTTCCACTGGGAAGCGAGAACTGGACACTGTCTCTTTACTCAAAGTCTCTGCTTCACCTGGCAGGGGGTAAAGAGTAGACACCTTACCCCTGCGGTGATTCTCGGTGGCCAACAGGTCCTCGGGGACGCTGTCAGTTCCCACCTCGGCTGTCTCGGGACCTGCCTCCTGTACTTCTGGGGCAGTCCACTTGCTGTCCTTAAACTCGGGAGCGTTGGATCCCAGTCCTGGGACCATTTGGGTTGGAGCGCACGGGCTCTCACTCAGATCAGGAACCGTAACTCTGGCCTGTTGCACGGCCACCTCCATCGAAGCCTGTGGGGAGCAAGGGGGTTCCTTACCACTCTGCTGGCTTGCGATGGGTTTCTCTTCTTCTGGAACGGTAGGCAGTGGGTACTGGTCCACTCGCACTGCAGGACAGCTATCTTCTAGGGGGGACACCTCCGCCAGGACGCGATGTCGAGTGGAACCATTCGCCCAGGTGTCCAGACTTAAGAAGCTATCGTGCTCCGCGGTCACCTGGAGGCTCACACCCAACACCCCTGGGGCAGTCAACTCACCCCTGTCGTCGTCAACAGGTACTGATCCCAAGCCTGGGACCGATGGTACCTCTGTAGGCCGGACTGGCCGTGGTAGGGCACACGGGCCCACAGCAGGCTCTGTATGCTGTGATTCCTCTGTCTCCTCTGCTGGTTCGGCATGCTGGGGAACAATAGACTTCAATAACCGCACACCGCAACACTCACAGTAGGACCACCATGTCAATGTCTCTCTAGAACAGTTACAAGTGGGGCTAAAACACTGTATGCCCATTTCTCCTTCCACCTCGATGGTCCTGTAGTCGAGGGATAACCGAGACACTTTGGCTCCCTGAGCGTGGGCTTCTTGCAGGCAGGAGCATATGAAGAGAAGAGAATCTACTCCGGGCGCACGCCAGGCCACATACATATTGGGGTGTATGTCCTGACAGTCTATCTCGGTTTCCTGCTCAGAAAGAAAATATTCCATGTCCACGACAATGCCTTCCTCCTCCTCTTCCTCCTGGTGAATAGAAGGGTCTAATGGCTGTTCACTGTGCTCACTCCCCCTGGTGGAGTTTAAAGGAGGGGTGTGCTCTATCACTGGATGGCTCTGGCTCTGCACTGAGTCACTCACATTACGGGGGCGGGGCTCTGGTTTTCCCGCCAGTCCCGGATGGTTTTCTGTAACCTTTTTCTGAGCAGCCTGGCAGTCAGAAGCACGTGTGTCATCTTGAGTTGGCGGGAGCCGCCATTTTAGGTGGGACTCACTGTTAGCCTCCCCGGCTGCAGGAGCCTCCATTTTAACTACAGTCCTGTCAACTACACTGCAGCTTTTTGCATAGATCATGAGACAGTCCCCTGCGGAAGACTCGGGGAGTGTTAATACATGGGGAACAGTCTCTAGGCATATGTCATGCGTGGTGAACAGGAGATAGGTAATCCCCCGGCCGTCAGTATCCAGCCTCAAGTCTGTCACCCGGGCAGTGGCCAATTCCGGGCAAGTTCTTACTTGGGCGCGCATAGTGGACAATTGCGTATCATGGGATACTCCGGCCACTACAAACACGCGCCTTGGGGATAATTGCCGCGCTAAGGCCCAGTCATCGACGTCTTGCGGTGACGGCACCGCCATGATGAAAAATATGAATGGGACAATTTGAAAAATTGCAAACAGGGCACCCCAGGTCTATCTCAGCAGCGCCTCCAAATGTAACGGGTATTCCACCCCACCCAATCGCATATATAGTGTGGGTGAGTAGAACATGCAGTGTTACCGGTGTGGTGCATTACCTGTTGGCTCGCAGGAGGGCTGAGCTTCCGCCACGGGGAACCTGGGGCAATTATACTAGGGGTAACCACTTACTCAATAGGTGCAGCGCCTCCACCTGCGATGGCTCCCACCAGAGGGGGAAGTGAATCCTCGCAGGACAAACTCAATGATCACATACACAATGGGGTATAATAACTAAGGACTTTACTAACATGTAATACGACACATCACATTCATAATATAACCTGTGTCCCTCTCAGGAGGAGACACTAACCGTGACGTCTCGCAGGACGATTCCCCAACACTAGGTGATCCCACCCAGTGTCCAAAGAACCCCACCCAATGTCCCGCACTCTTGCAGAGAATCAATGGGTGACTGCGCAGTCACTATTAAGCTAAGGGCCCGGTGGTGCACTTAGAACTGTAGATACCTGCCGAGCACTCCAGTGCTCGGATCAGCAACGCTTCACCAAGGGTCAGACGCGTGATGAATCCGTCTGATCCTATCCTGGCGATATTCTCTGTGACCCCAACGTGGGTCCGAACTCCTTCACTGGAACCGCAGCATCCGCTGAGTCCCTTTCTAACGATACAGCAACGTGACACACCCTGCACTACAGGCCGTCCCTATAGCACAGCATCCTTAAGTGGCTTAAGGGTCACTCTCCTAGGGCCTTCGGGGTTGCCTATCCTATATAGATAGGTCTTGTACCCACCCTACTCATAATACGGGCCCTGGGCCATGGATCCCCGGACTGGTTACCGCTATGAACCCCCCCCAGTTGCCTCGTACTACGCGCAACGCCGCCCTGGGCTATGGCTCCCCGGATTGGTTACCGCTATGAAACCCCCCCAGTGGCCTCGCCACTCGCAACACGGACCCTGGGCTATGGCTCCCCGGACTGGTTACCGCTATGAACCCCCCAGCTGTCTCGTGCCACTAATTCACAACAGGACCCTGGGCTATGGCTCCCCGGATTGGTTACCGCTATGAAACCCCCCAGCTGTCCCTATCTTCCCTTCTGTTCCCCAGTGCCAACTAAAGTAAGTGACAGGTTCCCTATCCTGAGGGCTGTCCCTGGCAACACTCACACTACTGGGGGACTCAGGGCCATCTTGGGCCAAGGGGGTGCTGGCCTAGTACAGGGAGTCCCTCGCTCCTGTACCCTACCTCCTTCCCTTGACTGCTCCTTCCTCTGACTGACAACGTAGCTGCAAGCCCGCCAAATGTATCTATATCCCTCCAGGGCAGTCCTGCAGCCCTATTGGCTCCTATCAGGCACCTGGTGCCTGTCTCCCTATGCCTCCTGGGAATTGTAGTCCCGAGGCCCTTACTATAACATTGGGGCCGCGTGCGCGCCTTCCCTGTGCTTACACTAACCCCTAATGGCCGCCGCAATCTCTCCCTACCTCTCGCGCGACTCTCCTGGCTGGCTCCTACACTCGCGCGATCTTCTGCGCATGCGCGACTATCTCGGGCCGCCGGGGACTCTCTGCGCATGCGCGAACCGGCGCAACATGGCGGCGCCCTGTGCAAGAGCCGCCGGAGATCTCCTGCACTCCGGCGAGCTCCCTCCTCGGCCCCCACCCTCCTGAATGGCCGTCGGGTCTGCCGCTTGCCGCTGGCAGTACCCGACAGCGTCCGTGACCACGGAGGCGCCCGGGGGGGTCGCAGGGGGAAAAAGATGACCTGGCTACATTAAGATTTCATGTTTTTATTTATGCATGTTTTATGTGTTTCATAATGGGCAAATAATCTATTATCCATATCTGGATAATAGTTATTTTGCACATTACTGTACTGTATGTGTGTGGGGGGTGGGGGGTATTTATGTATTTAAATGGATAGGACAGGTTTATTTTTTTTACATACAGGGTTGGTTCCTCAGGTCTGCG
The DNA here is from genome assembly GCF_040206685.1 of Ascaphus truei. Classification (NCBI taxonomy): domain Eukaryota; kingdom Metazoa; phylum Chordata; class Amphibia; order Anura; family Ascaphidae; genus Ascaphus; species Ascaphus truei. The sequence goes on from NC_134486.1 coordinate 317,750,980, forward strand.
GGGACCTCTGGAGACCACCTGAGGTCTCCTCGGACGCTCACGGGTACCAGGCTGGCGTATTTACGGGGGATACCTGCGGGGAAGAACCAGTGGCCCCATCTGTGGGGGCACCGCAGACCCGTAGGGACCACCCGTGGGCCACCAGACCCCTGTGGGAACCACCCGAGGCCCCTCAGACACCTGTGGGTCTGACCCGGGGCCCCCCAGACACCCGCTGGCCTACCCGTGGAGACCCCATTGTGGCCCACGGTGACCGGCGGTGACCACCTGGTGGACCACGGCTCTTGGTTGGGACCACCCGTAGGCCTCCAGACCCTGTTTGAAACCTTGTGCTTGGCTACTGTGAGGTCTACGGACACCCGTCAGTGCCACCAGGGACTCCCGTGGGCCTGGGGTATTAACCCTGTATGTAAAATAATAAATCAGATATTTATGGGGGGGCACAGGGGTTGGGTTATGTAGTGTTTATTAAATATAGTGCTGTTTATTGTGTTTAACGGGGTGGGAGAAGTGGGTAATGTCCCCAATCCAGGCTGGGGAGGCTTCCTTGTGGGTAGTGGGTGGTTAGGTCTCACGGGGTGGGTAGTGGGGGAGTGTGTATAGGCCTCCCGAGTGGTGGGTGAGGGTGGGTTAACCCCTTAATGACTATAGCGGTTAATGACCGCTACGGTGATTAAGGGGTTAGGAGACATTACATTGGCTATTTTGATTGTTTTGTATATTTTGCAGCTTAGGAGGGGACATGGGCAGGATGATGATGAGGATGAAGACGGCCTTCATCGTGGGTGCCTGGAAAAGGTAAGTGTAATATGTATTTACTGCATTTTCTGTGATTTATATGTATTTTAAATGGGCAAATGCATAATTATCCATATGTGGATAATAGTAATTTTGCCCATTACTGTATTGTATGTATTAGGGGGTGGGGGGAGGGGGGTGTATTTAGTGAGAAATATTGTTTATTTTTTTGGAGGCACAACATTGGTACCGCAAGCCCGCGGGGACCCCGGGACTCCCGCGGGGATTCCCGCGGACACCCTGGGACAGCCGCGGGGACCCCTGCACTCCCGCAGGGACCCCTGCTTGGTCAGCCGGGGACCCCCATGGCGTCAGCCAGGGACACCCGCGGGACCCCCGGCCTCCCTTGGGGACCCCGCGGGGTCAACCGTGGACCCCCGCCAGCCTGTTGTATGGGTGTTGCGCCTGCAAAAATGTAAACAAAGAAATTTTTCAAAGTCCTGCTTTCTTTATCACCTGCCTTTAGCTGGTGAGCTTAATTCAGCGCAACTTTCGTGTACGATAAGTTTGCTTTGCTTAGTGAATCCCGCAGAAGGGCAGGATTCAGCGCAAACAGCTGATCGTACGAGCAAAGTTGGACTTTTAAAAATTTCCTGAAAAAAGTCAGTTTTAGAGTGCAAAGTGCCTGTTTGCCCGGCTCTGTGAATCGCGCTTGGCGGAACATCATGTTCTAAGAGCACTTTGCACTCTTAAAACGACTTAATCACTGCTTAGTGCATAGCCCCCTATGGGTTTTTCCTCAGCTTATTTCAAAATATATGTTGTGTGTATTTTTAGATGTAATTCATTTTTTGGATATGCTAGAGTGCTTTTCCTTTTGGGCATCTGTTAGTTTCTTGTCTTCACACACATATATATATATATGTGTGTTATAATTGTTGCTATGCATCATCGTGTGTGTTGTTTAGCACATGCGTGATGGATATTATGCAGATGGTGCTCTCTTATGTAATGAAGTACTTCACAATAATATAATTAAAGCCATATTACATGATATTTATCTTTATTGTGAAGTCAACAAGGTCCTTTATGGTATCCATTGTTCCAGGCAGGCAGATCTGGGTTGTCCATGATTGAGTCAATCATGGGATCCTGATGCATATACATCTCGTTGCCAGCATTGTTTTGTTCTGCCACATAGTTTTCTGTCCAGTACATGGGCTGAGCAAGGTACGCATCTTGGCTAATGTTTTCCCATGCACCCTGGTATTGCATAGGGAAGTTTTGCATGTTCCCATAGTAGTTTGCGCCGCATTGCCAGTCATATTGTGTGAGGCACTGTGCTGGCGTATGATACGAGACACCACTCTGTGAATGTCGATTCTTACATGGATAACTGAAGAAATAACTATTTCTCAACAGATATGTGCCATGATCGGACATAAGCTTACACTATTGGAGTACTTCCCAGCAATAGCACCTCTGTCCAGGACGTGGTATTATTTGAATAAAGCATTCATGAATGGATAAGTTGTGTCGAACTGAATTTTTCCAATTCTTTGGGCGAGTTGCTTCTTTGTAGTATGGGTATTTCTATATGATATAGTCATACATTTCACAGACTGTAGCTCTCTTATCTTCCTGATAGTCAATAGCTTGAAATATCATAAATGTATTTGTTTCAAATGGGCGCTCGGCATTGAAGATGCCCCTGCCATGTCATATACCATGAAGATCTTGGTTGAAAATGAATCCCTGAAAGCATGTGGCATTAGCTAAAAATGTTTAACTTTTTATCAATGTGATGTAATTCTGAAGGTCAAAATACAAAAGAGAATGTGTACGGATTTTATGCTCCCACATGCAGGTGCATGAACTAACTGGATGAGTGTAATGGAGTGCTCACCACAAACAGGGCGTGACCGCAGGGCCGAGGTGGGGAGTGTGAAGACACCAACCTCCAGCCGCGAGAGCACGTCTGGAGTGTAGATTGGCAGCAGATAGCCGGGTTGGGGTTATAGAGGTCAGAGTCATAGAAGGTACTTGCTGAGGTCAGTGTTGTAGAGGTGCAGATCTTCATAGATACCTGCTGCGGTCGGGGTTGGAGAGGTGCGGATCATTGAAGGTAATGTCAGGGTCAGAAGAGGAGAAGTACAGATGAAGCCAAGGCCAGACAATCAGGAGCCAGGAACTGGTGTAACCTGTACAAGACAATGAGGCAAGGATTGCAGTAAGCACTTCGCACTGAATGAAGTCTTACGCTCAGCCATCTTACCAAATAGTACCCTGGGCCAATAGGGAGGCTGAAGAGGAAGGAGCTCACCAGTATGCCCCACTGTGATAAGCAGGGCAGGAGTTTGCAGCAGCTGCGGAATAAGGGACAAAAGCCAGGCCCTGATTCAGCGTGTGCGTGCACCACCCGCGCAAATCGTGTGCGCGCTGCGCGCTGCTGATGTCACAGGACAGAGCCTGGAGTCGAGACCAGCGGGACCAGTACTTCCCCCATTGCGGGGTCCGTGCATAAAGCGAGGCCGACGGCCGGCACCCACAGCACCGCAGGAGGAGCCATGGAAGGAACGGGCGACGAAGCACCCGATCACGGGTTGAGGGGGGTGAGCACCGCGAAGAGCACGTGCAGACCATCACGAATCCTTACAATGAGAACATTGTGGACCATTGAGGATCGCCAAAAGTTTTAAAAATATTATGCAACACCACAAAGTAACAGTTTTTTTATTCAAATTGACTATTGTAGTGTGTGAATGAAGCACTATGTATACATTTTTGACCTACTCTGAAAATAAATACACCACACAGTATTAACTTTGTATCTGATTATTTTATAGCCTCAGAAAACTTTTTAATTTACTGGGAGGACACCGGAAATACGACATTTTATTTTCATACTGTATATTCATTCTACTAGTATAAGATCCACTGAAATACAAGGCACATTTTCTTAGTGAGAAAAAGTCTCAAATTCATAAATATTATGAATTCCAAAGCCTCATCATTCAGTATTTATGTTATAAAAACGATTTAATGAGTCTAGTTAACGACACTGGCATCAATTATCTAAAGATCTGGTTACCCTGGTTGGCCCAAACAGACATACCCGGGGTGGAACAGGCCACAATTTGGCATTGATAGCACTAGATGCATTCTCCTTTGGCAGGTCCAGCCTATATTCCATCTTGTTATTAAAATCATCAGGGAATCGGCAAACAGGTCATAGAACAACAGGTGTACGTACACGGGCTCAAATAAGTAGGTCTTAGTGATCCTAGCTGAAGAAGCACCCTCCGAGAGCCGCTTTCACCTCAACGAGAAGACATGCCTCCCCCAACCCTATATCCTCCCTCCCTTATGTCTCTCCCCACACTCTCCCATCATCCAGCGATGAGTTATATGTCTCCGGATATGATAGTAGATATCAAGACACCGAAAGATGGATGCTGTCTAAGTTAGTCTCGTTTTGTGTTGTCCTGTCGTCATCCCACATACACTGTATTAATTTGAAAGACTATGTCATATGTACCTCCCTTGAGTGGGTTTATGCCACGTTATGATTTGTACCTGTACATTACTTCAATAAAAATTACAAGTTACAAAAAAAAAACATTTAATATTTTAAAATCATAAAGAAGAGCATTGTAACGTTTGTAGGCTGTTACAATGCAAACAAAATACATCCAAGTGTCCTGTCCTTTTTTGGAACATCTTCTAAGAAATTATAGGTGTAACATAATGTAACTTGGCTTGTTGAATGTACGCAGCTCACAAATTATTACTGGCTTAATGGATTGTTTGAACACGTAATACCTGCAAATAGTGTGTTTGTTTTGAGATTGGTAGATATTTCTACAGATGGTCTCATATTTATTTTTATATTTGTTGTGTGAATTAAAGTGTTAAATGTATAGGTACTGTTGCTTTCTTTTTTGGTGGTGAGGAGGGGGTGGGGGGCTAGAATGAGTTTGTTGTGTTTTAAGAAGTTAAATATTCTCTGATATATTGTCCAGTTACTCAACAAGCATTCCCTTTAATAAACGTACCAATGACTGCAAATGAGTACAAACAGTATATTACACAGTGATACCTTTTAAGCGATCAGAGTTCTTCATAGATTAAATATAGTGTACCACGTTTTCAAATCAATATAGAAGAACAAGAGACCCAAAATATGCAACACTCTTAAAATGTACAGTAATGCTCAACCCTGCAAATGCTTCCCTTAAGTGCTTGCACAATTATACATATAAACAGTCACATGACCTCCCCCTAATAAATCTGCCTGTTACAAGCTGGACAATTAACAAATCAAGTTTGCTTATCTAATATACCACAGATGTTTTAATACAGTTCAAATACATCCAGGTTGGGGTGACTGTTGAATAACAAGGGTTCCAGAGGTTTGTGCAGGTATGTCATCAATGTTATTAACAGTCTGCTGGTCAGAAAGTGCATCACAAAGCAGATACTGATGCCAATTATATACTATGGGGACATATACGTAGTATATGGCACGGCAACCCAAACAGAACCTTGGCAAACTTGATAACCTCTAAAATTCCCTATGCCGCTTTGTCCTCCAATGCAACTACAACACAAATCACTGCGAAATGCTCAAAGAACTAGATTGGTCATCGCTTATCTTTCTCTTACAGTGCACCACACAAATGGAACAATCTACCGTCAACTCTCTCATCCGCCACCACTCTAAATTCTTTCAAAACAGATGGTCTCATTTTAATCTGGCCTGTAACTGTTACATACACCTATAATATATATTATCTTTAACTGTGCATTCAATGTCTTGTATATAAGGTATTAACCTGTTCACTTAATGTAACTATGTATTTGTAACCATGTATTATTTGTCTTAACTCTATGCCCAGGACATACTTGAAAATGAGAGGTAACTCTCCATGTATTACTTTCTGGTAAAACATTAAATAAATTCATTAATTAACTAAAGCATTGTTGGGAATTTACTACAGATAGCCCATGTAATAATATTTCTTTGAGCGGTAGTACTGTACATTTAATTTGAACCATAACTTAATTTTTTTTTTTTTTTTTTTTTTAACATTTAGCTGCAAAATATAAATTAAGCATTGCTGCGCATTTGCAATGAATGTAAGCAGGGCCCAGAGTACCTATTGTGTAGGGTTGCATGTATTTGTTCTTATTTTGTTTGTCATTCTGTGTATCTACCTACTGTTTCCCCATTGTACCACACTGCAGAATATGAAATGATGATAACAGCAATAACTAGTTGCTACCAAATATATTGTTACTTATTTACTTGCTATTCACACACTTGTACAGTATTTTTGAAATTTGCAAGCTAATTCAGGTTACTTTGGTCTGACTTTAAAATAAACCCATAACGCTGCTGCAGCATCAAGGAAAAAGTAAGAGAGAAATAATCCCACTAAAGGTTGAACAAAGTAATTGATCTGAATGGACACTTCAGTCCTATTTATGACAGTAAATCTAGACGGATCGCCAGTTGTAACAAGCTTATTGCAGCCGATCCCCTGTTCACTTCATTAGAGGTCGCTGCCATATAATTTTTGTTTGCCTAGCCTGTAATTTTCTTACCCTTTCATACGTTTACTCTCTTGAGAACTTTGTGTCAACAGCTTACACAATATTGTTTTACAGCCCTGACATCTAATTGCATGCAGTGTAGAGTTTCATTCTTAGAAAAATGCCACTGAGATTAAAAAAAAGACTCCATGGTCTGGATACATGAAGCTCCGGCAAGCCAAAAATGGGGTATCCTAGCCACAAAATTAGTTAATATTTATTCTACAATACATCAAAGTTGCACCGCTACAAATAACTCCTTTTTAAACGGGCATCGGGGGGGGAAAAAACGGGCCCATTAAAAAATGTACATAATATCCCAATTTTGGCCATTATCAGGCCATTCTGATATTTATTGGAACAGGATTAACCTCAAAATAGCACACCTTTTTATCACCTACTGTACTGTACTTCAGGCTGGCGTTTGCCCTATCCTGCCATTATATATATTGGTCATCATCAAGACAATTCATAGTCAAGACAACCTAAACAAACCTTGAATAGGTGATACAATATTTATTTAAATACATAGCATTACAGTACATATTAACCCCTTAGTAGCCCAAGTGGTCAGCCATGGGTTTTCATTACATGACCACAAAGGGCTACAAATGGATCAATTGAAATATTTTAATACACTACCAACCCCCCTTATCTACCATAGTGGCTATTAAAGCAGCGCCATGCAATGGTTTAGTAACTGATAAGGCAATGAAGGGCTTGACCTCTACCATCACCTGCCCCCAAGAGGCCTAACCACCCATCCATGTGCAACTTTTGAGTGTGATCCTACTGGAGCTTTTGGTGCTTCTTCTAAGTATCCCTTTGATTCTGTGTTTCTCATACAGGGTGACTATAGCAAGGTGAGAACTGTATTCAAGGAGTACCATGCACATAACGATTGCCTGACATATTGCCTGGCAGATATGCCCACATCTAAGTTGATGGGCATGGTACTGGTATATCAAGGTCATCATAACGGAATGTTTGGAATTAAATGGGGATATGGAGGGTGGAATAAATGTTGGATTGTTGAGTATTTTACCTCGGTATTTTGTCTGTACGTGTGCATTACTGTTGATTTTCTAATGAATGTGCTGTACTTATCAACTTCTGATCTCTAATAGAGAGTCTGGTCTACTTGTAATTTTAATCAATGAGGCTGGCTACTGATTTTGATGAAAGGGCACTCCTTTTGAATGTATGCTGTTTTGTTGTAGTATACTGAGGATTTGCAAACCTGCATTACAGATTATGCTGGCTGTTTATGCGATTGCCAATATGAATCAATTATACAGTGATATTTGGAAGTGTTATACAATACTATACCAGAGATTCCCTTAAGTGATTCTGTGAAAACTATTTTTATTTTTTAAGAAGGATGGCAATAACCTGGCTTTGCTTTTCTTGGAAAAAGTATTTAGCGTTGCTTGTGCTCACAGTCTCTATATCAAGATGTAAGGAGCAATGATCATTTATATGCTTTTTGCAGTATAATTAACTGATTTCTTTTTAACAGGCGTTTGAAAGCACTCATCCTGCCAGATTCAGAACGCTTGGAAAACAAAGGCACTTAATTTCTACATTTTTATGAAAACGTATAAAATGAAGAAACCGTAAACATGTTTTGAATAAATTGTTTTAAGTGTGTAATAATGTAATCTCTCTATGCATGTAAACGCATTTATCAAAGGCTAGCAAGTGAGGATTGAAAGAAAATACCCCTGATTCAGCATTGATGTCTGTTGCTCAGTCATTTCGATGGAACCACCTGTTTTCAACCAGGGATATCCTTCAATCCTGACCTGTTGGTAGCCCTTGAGAAGCGAGTTTGAGAAAAACAGTTTTTTCTGTGTATTAACACACACACCAAAATAATTTTTTCGTATACAATAGTTATTAGCCTTACTTTGCCCTCAACCTCCCCATAACTACCCCTCCCCACAATCCCCTCAGCACCCCCATAATTACCACCAGCCACCCCATACCGTCTACTATTCCCTTAAGCAACCCCTCCCTACTAATCCCATAACACTAAAATCATACACACACAAACCACACCCCAAACCCGAATATCAAATCAACAGCAGCCAGTTGCTTGATTGCTGTTTTCCATTATTTCACGACTGCCATGATGTACAAGTATTACCTATAGAGAAACCACGGTTACTATACAATAAGTAAGGAGAGTGCTTTAAAGATGTGCTGACTGTTTTGTTAAATTGTATAGTGTGGAAGTACAATACTTTATTAAATAAATACAGAACTTTCCAAAAGACTATAATTTTTAGATGAATTGAATTGATTATTTTATAGTAGAAATATTAGACATGACGTAGTAATGTTATGATAACTTGTCCACATGATGGACCACATCTGTATGTATAAAAATGCAAAGAAATTACATTCACAAATTGAATTTATTTTACACTACAGTATATACAACCATACATTTAAGTGACAACTGAAAAAAAAATACACAAAGCACAATGTGTTCAAGTCTAGCTAATACAGTACTTAACTTAGAATCTGGTCATACTGTAGGTCCCAAGCAATCAATATGAAAACCCTCTCCTAAAGACAAAACTATAATTCTCCCAAACTAATTATTCTAGAACATCCAGCTACAATTTTGAAGCTTCCTGTGAATTAGTTGAAAGTTCTGCCTCTCTTAGTTGGAAATTCCAGCACTTCCAACTATACAATATGGCCAGAGATATAGAATACGGTCAAAAGTTTTAAAGAAAGTAGGGATTATGAGCAGAAGAGAAGGTCAAATGGTCCTTTTATTCTGTCCATTTGTACATATAACTCTAACAGCAGTTACATTTTTACTTTCAGTGAAGACAACAGTTCTTTTTCCGACTTAGAAGTTTTATGAATTGCACCAAAAATTTAAGAAGACACCGAGAATTAATAATGCCATCAAAAAAAGTAAAGTGCATTATGTATTTATACATACATTTGAATAGAACATGTGTTATGGTCATAATGAGTTGGTGTCAGTTTTAAAATATGATGGTTTGCTTCCAAGGTCAGTGGCTTGGACAACCTTTACACTGGGTGCCCTATACAGTCTGACATAGCAAGAAGAGACAGCTACAGTAGGAATGAATTATAAATATTGTGAAAAATCTAGTACAAGCATAGGATGATCCCAAACTCAAAATGAAGTTAAACAAACTAAAGTAAACAATAAAATATATATACTGTGTGTGTTTCCTAAGAACAGCTGGAGTTCTTGGGTCAGTATTAGAGATAGACAAACAACTTGGAAGCCAACTTTTATTTTACCCTGCAAAGCTCAGTAAATGGAAAAATTAATGGGGAAAAAAATGCAAAATCCAAACATTACCTTTTCTCTCCCTGCCCCTTCTATTTTACTCATGTTAGTGCCCCTTATATACTCTCACCTCTTTATGTATAGTTCCCTTCACCTTTCCTTTCACCGGCTTAATCACTTTCTCTTCCTGTGCGCTATATCATCTTTGTATGCTGTGCCTTTTACTTTTTGGAAAGCCTCCTTTTGCTTCTCCTTTGTTGGCACATCCTATGCTTTTCCCCTGGGGCTTCTGTTTTACCTTCCTTTATACATACTTCTCTTTCATGTCCACCAGTCACATTTTATCTGTGCCACAATTTCTCTCTACCCCATTCCTACTCCTTGCTGTTAATTTTGTGCCACTTTCCCTCTTTTGACAGTTCCCCACTATTAGTCTCCCCCATATTCCATTTCTATGTCCACCATGGATCTTTTCTTTTAGCTTTCCTATTTCCTTCTTTCTCTGTCTCCCTCTCTTTCTTTCTCATCTTAGTGCATGCTTCTCTAACATTGTTTTCACTGTGCCCCTTTTTTACATCTTCCCAAATGCTCTCTTTACTGGATGTTCACATCTCTGTGGTTACTCTTTTGTCTTCATGTCTTAAGCCAAATATCACAGGAAAAGGAAAGAGGCAGCAGCATGTCCAGGTTGGGGGAAAGTATATGAAGCTCAAAGTTAATCAATAAAAAGAACTCTGTGCATCATAGAATCTTTCCTGGTATTCATCTCAGTCATGTACGCACAATGGTGTGATACAGCAGTGGAACTAAGGGTGTCCTGAGATTGAAACCCAGACAGTCACGGTTTGAAACACTGCCAGGTCCAGAAAATATTTCACATCTGTGCTGCCTCAAATGCGGACATCTGAAAGGGTTTCCCAGGAGCTGCTGCACAGCAACAGTGTGCTGTGTTAACATCTGGGACTCGCTGCTTGACTCGTCATCCCCACGCTCTGCAATTTTTATTGCTCTGGGCTTCAGGACTGGCATCCTCCAGCTGAATTCAATCATAACCTCTTCATTTTAACATATGTGTTGCCCCAAAGGCAGCAGCTGAAGTTCATGCACTGCACCTGCCAACACCCTGAACTGGGAACACTGCAACCTCATATAATGTAATGACTTCAGCTCCCTCTCAGCTTCAGACTACTGTTACTTTTCTCTACCTTCTTTACCTCCGATCGCTCACTAGCACCTTTGCCTCTATCCCTAGCTGCCACACTTTCTGCCTTGTATACAACTGCCTGACTCACTTTCTGTCCTTCAACTCCCTGCTTGACTGTTGCAATCTGAGTTCCGTCCCCTACACTCCACTGAGACAGCACTAACAAACGTGCCCAATGACCTATTCACAGCTAAGTCTAAGGGTCAATTCTCATTATTAATTCTCCTGGATCACTCTGTTGCCTTTGACACTGTTGATCACCCCCTTCTCTTGAACACTCTACACTCCATTGGCTTCCGTAGTGCAGCCTTCCCCTTGTTCACATCCTACCTATCCAACCGCTCCTTTAGTGTTTCCTTCTCTGTTGTCTCCCCTGCTTCACTACCTCTCTCTGTTGGGGTCCCACAAGGCTCTGTCCTTGGCCTTCTGCTCTTCTCACTCTACACCTCTTCTCTTGGTGAACTAATACAATCTCTTGGTTTTCAGTATTATCTCTATCCTGATGACACCCAAATTTACCTCACCTCCCCTGACCTCTCCCCTGTCCCGTGTCAACAACTGTCTCTCTGCAATCTCCTTCTGGATGGCCCACCGTTACCTCAAGCTTAACATGTCCAAAACAGAACTAATACTCTTTCCCCTTCTCCTGCTACCACTGCACCCAAACACTCCCTCACTGTTTATAATACCAAAATCTCATAAATACCTCAACCCCACTGTCTAGGGGTCATCTTTGACTCTGTTCTCTCCTTCATTCCTCACAATCAGTCCCTCACGGTCCTGCCGTCTCCACCTCTGAAATACAGTAAAACCAGGATACGTCTTTTTCTCATTCATGATGCTACAAAAATACTCATCGTGTTTCGCATTGACTACCACAACCTTCTTCTAGTTGGCATCCCCCTCATCCATCTTTTCCCACTCCAATCCATCCAAAATACTGCTGCCAGACTCATCTGCTTCACTGCTCCACATCTGCTGCTCCACTATGCAAATACCTACACAGGATTCCCATATCCTTTAGAATAACATAAAAAATCATAGCTTTGACTTACAAAGTTCTTAAGGATGTTGCCCCTTACATCTCAGCCATTATCTCTAAATACTTCCCTAAATGCCCCCTCCATTCTACCAACGAACTCTGCCTCTCCTCCTCCCTTATTACTTCCTCTCAGTCCCGCCTTCAAAACTTCTCCAGTGCTGCACCCTCTCTCTGGAATTCCCTAAAAGGAACCTTCAGACTAACCCCAGCTTTCAAACTTTTAAAAGCTCCCTGAAAACCCATCTTTTAAAGGAGCCAATCTGGCATCCACCTAACATACACACCCCCTAACCAAATTGGAACCTTGGCTGGACTAAACTCAATCCTGAGGCATACTTAATTCCACAATGAGCAGCTAATTTACCTTAAGTTTCAACTTTGTCCCCTTACATCCTCTATATTATAAGCTCTCATGAGCCGAGGCCTCATTACCTTTTGTATCTGTTTGTGATTGTTTGTCCTTATTGGGTATGTCATTCTGTTTATGTAATTTATATCATTCTGTTCCTGCATTGTATCACAATTCTGAATATGTTGGCGCTTTATAATTAAATAATAATAATAATAATAATGTTTTATTATGAAAATCATGTCAACAAATTTTGATACTGCCAAAAAAACTTCAAATAACAGAAGTGGAAGTTATTGTTGGTACAAACATAAAATAGTACAACAACAAAACATTACTTCATCTAATTTTTAATTAAAGACCCAGTTAGACCTTCATAGCTATGAAACAGCTAATTCAAATACAAAATAACTGATCATGTCTGATTATACTTTAATACTATTCATGTAATATATAAGATCATTTCAGATTTAAGCAACAACACTTACAAAACATAATGTAGTCCAATTCTTTATTTAAACCTCCTGGTCTTTCGGTATTTATCTTAATGTTAGAATATTTTTTGAGAGGTTGGCAGCGAAACAGATCTGTTGTAAAGAGAAAGACAGGCTGAAAGGTTACTGCATGATACAACTTTTGACTTGTAAACCAAGACTGGGTTGTGTCCCAAAATATTAGATCTGAAAATATGGTAAATATTTATTCAGCAATACACTTGAAACACGTCAGAGCTGTATATCATTTCCCTTGTAAGAGCCAAGAGGAAACTAAACCTTTTGTGTCGTCTTGTGAAAAAAAAAAAAAAAGAGCTGAAATTTGCGTACTGTAGATTTCTATCATCGCCTAAAGCCCGAGTGTTATATCTAGATAAGAACTTGGATGTCAGAATTCCCAGTGTAGTGTACAGTGACAGTAATACAATCTGTATCTTTTAATCTGTCATCTCACCCATTGGTTTCCAGTGCAATGAAGGAGAAAACCTCTAAACAATGAGTCATTCCACCCACGAAAGCAGGAGCATAGCTCTATGGCTTGTTGTAATCACGACAATTCATTTAAAGGTATAATCCTTCAATATATTTTCCTCTACAATGAATAGCTCAGTTTCCAAGAAACCTATAGAACAATGAAGTATTTGTTGTAAAAAAAAAAAAACTTGTAATCGAGACATATTTGACAAAGGCTGCCAAAGCTTTCCTCTGATTCCAAAAGAAAACTTGTGTCTGTAATTTCGTGATGAAGAATTATAAATGATATGCTGCACGGCTTTATAAAAATGTAATTTGTTAAGTTGCTCATAACTATAAATATGTCTTCTTTTGTCAACAGGTTGTAATTTTGCCGAGACAAAGCAGCTGGATAAGAATCTTGAAAGCACATTCATGTGATTCTCCTGTCTGTTCATTACTCCCACCTAACCATTTTAAATGCTAAGCTCTTAAGGACGGGTGAATTCCTTTATGCTAGGAAACCTTCATGGCTTTATAATTCCCGCGAAATTGTCTGCATGTGTATGGGAGTAGTTACAATAATTGTAGTAGTAATTAACAATATATAAGTGTGTCAGGCTGGAAATGTATGGATACTTAAGCATCACAAATTAGAAAAAACACTACTACAGTATTCCAAGAAAAGTGCATTAAAAGGTGACATATAGCTTTTTTTGCAACACAGTTAGACATACATAGCACATAGAAACTCGTGTCAGATAAGGGCTATTTGGCCCATCTAGAGCTATATTCATTAAACGGAGATATGCTATGTAAAGTGATGTTAATCTTAGTTAACAGAAGCATTAGCTAATGCCATATTATGTGTGCTGGTTAATTCTCACTCTGTTTGGATTCGACAGCTTTCTCAGGGAGCAATTTTTACTGCCTTGTGCTGCTCGAATGGGACCAACCACCCAACTCAGGTGCACCTTATTCCCCTTAAGGGACTCTCCTTACTACACTATGGAACAGCACAAGGCAGCAGCCTTGCCAAAAGGTGTAGGGTTGCCAAAGGGTGTTTGCAGTCTGCTGTTGTTTGGTTGATATGTGTTGTAGTCAATGCCATTGGACTCTATAA